>NW_021620244.1:1218861-1220089 GCF_004785775.1 Grammomys surdaster
CTCCTGGATGACTCAGGATTCAGTTTCTCCACAGGACAGGAGCAGACCAACTCTGTGTCTGATCCAGCCCAGAGGACCAGGCAGGGGCTTGTTTTGTTTTTTTGAGACAGGGTTTCTCTATATAGCCCTGGCTATCCTGGAACTCACTCTGTAGACCAGGCTGGCCTCAAACTCAGAAATCCACCTGCCTCTGCCTCCCAAAAGTTGTTGCACTTTGATAACTGTCTTTTCTGCATCTAATGAAATAATCATGCAGGGTTTGTCTTTCACTTTATGACAAATTGCATTTATTAATTTATGTATAT
This sequence comes from Grammomys surdaster, assembly GCF_004785775.1. Lineage (NCBI taxonomy): Eukaryota > Metazoa > Chordata > Mammalia > Rodentia > Muridae > Grammomys > Grammomys surdaster. The sequence goes on from NW_021620244.1 coordinate 1,219,167, forward strand.
TGAACTATCCATGCCTCTCTGGGATGAAGCATATTTGATCATGGTGGGATAATATTTTTGATGTGTTCATTGATTCAGTTTACAAGTATTTTTTTATTGAAAAATTTTATATCTATGTTCATAAGGGAAATTAGTCTGTAATTTTGTTTAGTTTTTATGTGGTTTGTGTATCAGGGTAGCTGTGGTCTCATGAAAGAAATTTGACAATATTCCTTCTATTCTTTGGGGGAATATTTGAGGCATAGTAGCATTAACTCTTCTTTGAAAGTCTGGGTAATATTCTGGGAAAAAAAATCTGGCCCTGGGCTTTTAGCTGGTAGACTTCTCATGGGTGTTCCTATTTCACTAGGGTTTATAAGCCTGTTTAAGTTGCTTATTTGCTCCTGACTTAACTTTTCTAAGTAACATATATCAATAAAATTATCTACTTCTTTTAGATTTTCCAATTTTCTGAAGTACATGTTTTTAAAGTAAGTTCTTATGATTCTCTGGAGTTCTTCAATGTAAGTTGTGTCTACCTTTTCATTTCTAAATTTGTTGATTTAGATCTCTCTCCACATGTTAATTTGGATAAGGGTTTGCCAATTTTATTGATTTTCTCAAAGAATCAACTCCTTGTTTCATTGATTCTTTGTTTTTTTGTTGTTGTTGTTTATTTCTATTTTACTGATTTCAGCTCTCAATTTGATGATTTCTTGTTATCCACTCCTTTTGGATGAGATTTCTCTTCTAGATTTTTCATGCATGCTGTTAAGTATCTACTAAAATCTCTCTCCTTCTCCCTCTCCCTCTCCCTCCCTCTCCCCTCCCCATCTCTCTCTCCTTCCCCCTCCCCCTCTCTTTCTCTCTCCCTCTCCCCCCTCCCTCCCTCTCTCTCCCCTTCCCTCCATCTCTCTCTCTCTCTCTCTCTCTCTCTCTCTCTC
>NW_021620244.1:1220189-1224717 GCF_004785775.1 Grammomys surdaster
CTCTCTCTCTCTCTCTCTCTCTCTCTCTCTCTCTTTCTCTCTCCCTCTCCCCCCACTCTCAATCTAGGCCTTTAGTGTTGTGAACTTTTCTCTCAGATCCATCTTCATTGTGTTCAATGTGTTTGGGTGTGTTGTGTATTAATTTTCATTCAGCTCTAGAAACTCTTTAGTAATTTCTTTCCTGGTCTATTTTTTGTTCAGTAGAGAATTGTTCAGTTTCCATGAGCTTGTAAGCGTTCTCTTGTTTCTGTCGTTGATATCCAGCTTTAATCTGTAGTGGTATAATATGATGGTGTTATTTTAATATTGTTGTACCTTTTGGGACTTCTTTCATGTTCAAGTATGGGGTCAATTTTGAAGAAAATTTCCATGAGGTGTAGAGTTGAAGGTATAATCTTTTGTGTTTGAGTGAAATGTTCTGTAAACACCTGTTAGGTTTATTTGGTTTATAACTTCAGTTAGCTCCCCCACTTCTCTTAGATGTCTGCATGGCCTGTCTATTGGTGAGTTGAGTATTGCAGTCTCACATTATCAATGTGTGCAGGTCAATTTGTGGTTTAAGCTATAGTAGTGCTTTTTACAAACTTGGTTACTCTTATGGTAAATAGATGTTAAGAACTGCAATGTCCTCTTGGGGGTATTTCCTTTAATAAGGATGTAGTATCTTTACTTATCACTTCTGATTAGTTTTGAAGTCTATTTTGTTAGATATTAAAATGGTTACACCATGTTGCTTCCCATGTACATTGCTCCTCCTCCTCCTCCTGTTCTTTTCTCCTTCTCCTTCTCCTTCTTCTTCTCCATTTTCTTCTCCTTCTTCTCCTTCTCCTTCTCTCCTTCTCCTTCTCCTTCTCCTTCTCCTTCTCCTTCTCCTTCTCCTTCTCCTTCTCCTTCTCCTTCTCCTTCTCCTTCTTCTTCTTCTCCATCTTCTATCATTTTACCCTAAGATGTTGTCTATCCTTGATGTGTTTTTTAGATGTAACAGAAGGATGAATCCTGTTCTGCATACATTGTTAAGTCTTTTTATTGGGAAACTGAAACCATTGATTCTGAGAGATATCAATGTGTAGTGTTTACTGATTCTTTTTGTTATGGGGTAGTGGTGGTGTGCATGTTTCTCCTCTATTGATTTGCCAATTTGTGGTTATTTATTCCATGTTTTCTTGGGTGTGATTGACCTTTTTATATTGGAGTTTTCCTTCTAGTGCTTTTTGTGGGCTAGATTTGTAGATAGATATTGCTTAAATTTGGTTTTATCACTGAATGTCTTGTTTCATCCATCTTGAAATTTTTGCTAGGTATAATAATCTGGGCTGGCATCTATGGTCTCTTAAGAGTCTGTAGAATATCTATCTGTCTAGGTCCTTCTGGCTTTTAGAGTCTGCACTGAGAAATTAGGTGTTATTCTAATAGGTCTGCTTTGATGTGTTACTTGGTCTTTTTCCCTTAAAGCTTTTAATATTGTTCCTTTGTTCTATATATGTATTGTTTTATTGTGCACTGAGGGGACTTATTTTCCTGGTCCAGTCTATTTGGTGTTTTATATGCTTCTTGTGCCTTGATAGGCATCTCCTTTAGGTTAGGGAGATTTGGTTATGAATATTTTATGTGCCTTTGAGCTGGGTTTCTTTTCCTTTCTCTATTCCTATTATCCTTAGGTTTGGTCTTTTCATAGTATTTCAGATTTCTTATATGTCTAGTAACAGGAGTTTTGTAGATTTAACATTTTCTTTGACCAAAGTATCCATTGCTTCTACCATGTCTTCAATGCCTGAGATTTTCTCTTCCCTCTCTTGTATTCTGTTGGTGAAGCTTGGCTCTGAGGTTCCTGTTTGCGTTCCTAATTTTTTTCATTTCTAGATTCCCCTCACTTTCTGTTGTCATTATTGACTCTATTTTTACTTTTGGGTCTTGAAATCTAGAGAGTAGTGTCTAGGTTCCTGGATAAATATTTTGACTTCTGAAATGCCCAGCAGCAAACAATAACAAGCTGGGAAAGCTCAACTGAGGAATCAGAAGACCAGGCAGCAAAAGAGGAGTCAGAACAGACAGAAGTTAACAGCATTATATTCTTGGATGTAAGAATACCCTGTTTCTCCAGACTTAGCTCATCCTCTGGCTCTAAAATGTTCCTCTCCCTGCCTTCCTAAAGATCTTTTTCTTTTTTAATTAATTTTTTATTAGACATTTTATTTACATTTCAGATGTTATCTCCTTTTCTCATTGCCCCCTCCACCCAGAAACCCTCTATCCCATAAGCACCTCCTCGTGCTTCTACGAAAATGTGCCCCCCTGCCCACTCCTACCTCCCTGCTCTTGAATTCTCCCACACTGGGGCATCCAGCCTTCACAGGACCAAGAACCTCCTCTCCAACCTATGCCCAACAAGGCCATCCTCCCCTACATATACAGCTGAGGCCATGGGTCCCTCCTTATGTGCTCCCAGGCTGGTGGTTTAGATCCTGGGGGTTTTGGCTGGTTGGTATTGTTGCTCTCCCCATGGGGCCACAAAGCCCTCCAGCTCCTCCAGTCTTCTCTCTCACTCCTCTATTGGGAACCCCATGATCAGTTCAATGGTTAGCTGTGAGCATCCACCTCTGTATATGTCAGGCTCTGGCAGACCTCTAAGGAGACAGCTATATCAGACTCCTATCAGCATGCACTTCCTGGCATCCATATCAGTATCTACCTTTGGTGACTGCACATGGGATGGATACCCAGGTGGAACATTCTCTAGACGACCCCTTCTTCAGTTTCTGTCCCACACATTGTCTCCACATTCTGAAGCTCTCCCAGGAGATCTGTTACAACCAGAGCCACAGGTCTACCAGGACATCTGCAGCAACCCAGAGACACAGGAGGCAGGCTCCAAACAGAATACCCAGGCCAATTAACACCAGAGATAACCAGATGGCAAGTGGCAAGCACAAGACCATAAGCAATAGAAGCCAGTATTGGTACCATCAGAACCCAATTCTCCCATGACAGAAAGCCCTGGATACCCCAACACATCTGCTGACCTAAAATCCTATCTGATGAAGGTAATAGAATCCTTTAAGGAGGAAACCTAAGAAATGGAAGGAAATACAGAAAAATGATAGTTAACAGGTAGAAGCCTTTAAAGTAGAAAGAAATAAATTTCTTAAAGAAATACAGGAAAACACAATCAAACAGGTGAAGGAATTGAACAAAGCAGTCCAAGACCTAAAAATGGAAGTAGAAAAAATAAAGAAAACACAAATGGAGGCAACTCTGGAAATGAAAAACCTAGGAAAGAGGTCAGGAGCTACAGATACAAGCATTAACAACAGAATACAAGAAATAAAAGAGAGAATCTCAGGTGTAGAAGATACCTTATTGACACAATGGTCAAAGAAAATTAAAAACAGAAAAATCTCTTAACCCAAAACATCCAGGGAATACAGGACACAATGAAAAGAGCAAACCTAACAATAGGGATAGAGGAGAGCAAAGATTACCTGCTCAAAGGACCAGAAAATGTCTTCAATAAACTCATAAAAGAAAACTTCCCAACCTAAAGAAAGAGATGGCCATAAATGTACAAGAATCCAATAGAACACCAAATAGATTGGACTAGCAAAGAAAATCCTCTTGTCATATACTGAACACTAAATGCACAAAACAAAGGAAAACTCTAGCATAAGGAAGGTACATACACCAAAGGGGGAAAAAAAAGAGAGAAATTAATCATCTCACAACAAAACCAAAAAGAAAGAATTACATATAGATAATCCCACCTACAACAACAAACATAACAGGAACTAACAATCATCTGTCTTTAGTATCGCTCAATATCAACCGACTCAATTACCAATAAAAAAACATAAGGTAATACACTGGATACACAAACATGATCCAGCACTTTGCTGCATACAAGAAACACACCTTAATGACAAAGACAGACACTACATCAGAGCCAAAGGGTTGGAAGAAAAAAAAAAGTCTTCCAAGCAAATGGTCCCAAGAAGCAAGCAGGAGTTGTTATTCTAATACCCAGTAAAATAGACTTTCAACCAAAAGCCATCAAGCAAGATAGGGAAGGACACTTCATGTTCATCAAAGGAAAAATCAAAGGAGTCTCAATTCTGATCATCTATGCCCCAAATGTGAGAGTACTCACATTCATAAAAGAAACCTTACTAAAGCTCCAAATACATTTCAACACCACACTCTCACCAATGGACAGGTCATTGAAACAGAAACTAAACAGAGACACAGTGAAACTATTATGAACCAAATGGATTTAACAGATATCTACAGCACATTTCACACTAAAACAAAAGAATATACCTTCTTCTCAGCACCTCACAGTACCTTTTCCAAAACTGACCACATAATCGGTCACAAAACAAGCCTCAGACACAAGAAGGCTGGGGAGACTGGGGAGGATGGGATAAGGAATTGTGGTAGTGTGGACCAGAAGTGGGGTAACGACTGTACTGTAAAAAACTAAAAGTAATGAAGGAAAGAAAGAAAGAAAGAAAGAAAGAAAGAAAGAAAGAAAGAA
>NW_021620244.1:1224817-1282272 GCF_004785775.1 Grammomys surdaster
AGAGAGAGAGAGAGAGAGAGAAAAGAGGAAAGAAACTCTTCATAATAGAAAATGCTGCTCTAAACCCTGCCTCCAGACCCTTATACAATAAAGGAGGAAAAATGAAAATAGTTCCTGTTTTAAAATATCATCAGGAACGATGTCTGACTCTAAAATGTGCTGAGGAAGTCATTTCTCCATTCAGGAAAGCAGCACAGCTGCCCCAGCATGGAGTTTGTGTGTTCTGGAGCTAAATGGACTTGTATTCTAAGAATATCCTTTGACAAGTAACAGCTCTAAGAGCTATTAAGGAAAAAAAAATCTGCAAAGATTGTAGCAAATGGCTTCAAATAGAAACATCTTGTCTGTTGACAAGTGCCCTTTTAACAGAACTTATATTTTCTTAACGCAAAATCACCAATCATCCCCATCAGCTGCTGCTCACAAAGGCAAGACTAGATTATGCGTCTTTCATCTACAGCATCTACAGCTGCAGACTCAAAACTCGTTTGCTCCAGCTGATTTTGCTTTAGTAATGTAAAAATAAAACAACCCTAAGAGTGCAGGGTAAATAGACAGATATGAAGGAAGGTGGCAATAGAAAAACTACTAAAGTAAAGTAACCTATAGACTTGAATTTTTAAATCTTGTTTCCTTATTCCTTAGGCCTTCCTTTTCTTTCTAAATACTCACACAAACCCACAGTTTACAGAGGTACATGAAGTAGAATATTAAGATCTCATCATTTTCTACTTTCAATCCTTGTTAAGTACCTCTCAATTTTTAAACTATTACTTGTATCATTAAGTTAAATAAACTGCTGCAGAACTCAGAACAGAGAGTCAGAGGATGATACCGGCATCTTAGTCCTTCCCAGCCAGCTCTGTGCCTTTGAACAAAGCGTTTCTTCTCTTTAAAAGTCCTTTTTTTTTTCCCAAAATTAAGGGAGGATAGATTACCTACTCTTGGTTCACTTCTAATTCAATCCTTTTCTGGCACTAGAAATAAATATTTAAGTACAATATGTTATTTTAAACCTTTCAGTAGCTGTTTTAAAACGTAATTATGGTTTTATTCATCCTAGCATATTTGAATTATTAACATTACAACAAATAATCTCTAAAAATATTACTATTTCAATAATATTACTAATACTTTATGATTATTTAGAGCTTCAATATGCTATGCAATTGATACAAATATTCTCAATTCAAGTTCTGGCTAGTGTTTTGAGCAAGGCATTGTTAGACTGGACATTATTCCAAAGATTTTCTATTTTGGTAAGAAGTTCAATTTTGTATTATATATAAACTGATTCCTTCTGTTACAAAAGATTACCACTTACTGACAATATCCAGTCATCAGCATCAAATGGTAAACTACCTAGATTACTCAGTTTCTATATCAGACATTTGATTAATAGCAGCTTATCTCCCTATATTACATTTGATCTTTAAATAAATATTTCTTGATTGGTTGTTAGGTCTTGACTCTATACTTCACAGAAAAAATAGGACACAACATAATTATTAATGGTTTAAAGAATATTTAGTGCTTTTTTGAACAGTATTAAAATAGTAGCTGATCAAAAATGCTAATGTCCTTATTTTTACTTGTAGAAACCAATCACTTATATCAATTATGTTCTCTACATCAACCTTCTCAAAAAGAACAAAAGAAAAATATCTCAACTACAGCAAGCAGTGAAAGTTTAATAAGTCACATATTATTTAATTACTGTACTGTTTTCCAGTGAATTCAACAAATATTCTTGAATACCTTTTACTGGCTGGGAAGAAGTATGTTTTGTGTTAAATAGGGTGTATTACTCAGGGTTCTCTAGAGTTACAGAACTTACGGAATATTTGTAGTCCAACTACCCCAACAATGGTCAGCTGTTAATGGGAAGTCCAAGAATCTAGTAGTTGCTCAATCCCATGAGGCTATTTGTTTCAGCTAGTCTTTGTAGAAGTAGATTCCAACACATGTGCTAGCAAGTAAATGCAAGCAGGCAAAGAAGAGCAAGTCTCCCTTCTTCCAATGTCCTTAAGTAGGTCTCTAGCAGAAGGTGTGGCCCAGATCAAAGGTGTGTACCATCACACCTGGATCTGAGACTTGCTTTGTCCCAGGCTGACCCTGAACTCAGAGATCTCCTTGCCTTAGTCTTCTGGGATTAAAGACGTTGACCTTGAACTCAGAGATCACCTTGCCTTAGTCTTATGGGATTAAATGCATGTACTATTTTACCTAGACCTAAGCTTTTCAAGGCTACTATACCTCAACATCTCCATGCCAAGATCCAGGTCAGAAACTTGTATCATCCAGCCTCAAGATCTGGATCACAGGTGATCCTAGATTGTAGTTCATTCCAGATATGATCAAGTTGACAACCAGGATTAGCAATCACAGAGGGACTCTGTAATTAAATTCTAAGGTCTAAATATGCCTATTACCAGAGGCTCTGCCATGTGACAGTTGGGACAGAGGAGATGAGGTTTTTATTCTGCTATAGAGATGAACCTTCCTACAGATGAGCCTTCTCCACCAAAACAAACTGATAGACATTTAAATGGACTCCTTTTTATTCATTCAAAACAATTCTGTATAGATGATAAAATGTACTGCTTTTAGCATGTGCTATTAATTAAAAAGTAACACACTTACATTGTTTAAAAAGCATCGAGACAAATCATAATTCTCTATAATAAAAATAAAGGTTCTCCTCTCTCAAAGCATTATCTTCATATGCTAGCAGTGACCACTGTTAGAAGTGATATTCCAGAAATCTGGAAAACCATAGCTATATATGAATAGTATACACAGATCTGTACACATATGAACATAGATGCAAGTTTTGATAACATTTTATAGTAACATAATTATGAATAAATATAAATAATGTAGAAGTAGATCAAAATGGAGTACTCTATAACATGCAATACTTTAAGCAGTATTTTAAATAAAGTAACATATGGTTATGGAAGAAAATGAAAATTATAAAAGTAAAATTATCCCTATGCCATATTTATACAACCTAAAAATAGTAATGAATAGCCATATCCATAGTTCTTCCTGTGTTTGTGACTTCTTGTGAAATTTCATGTAAATATATTTGCAGAGCAATGAAATGAGTTTTTAAGTAGTTATAACTGTAAATTCTAACATGCACACAGGTAACAGAGGTACCAACAAAGTATATTGCCAAATTTTACCACACTGCAAAACATTGTCAGCCTCCAGGAGCCACACACCCCAGCTCTCACTCACCGCCCTGTACAGCCTACTTTCAAGGCCCCCACTATTCGTGTTGAGTCAGCAATTATTTTACTCTTTCTTACATTCGTAAACACTATAATTTCTTGATTTTAAGTTTTTTTAAAGATTTATTTAGTTGTTTTACATGTATATATATGCACACCCATGTGAGTTTTTGTGTAATGTGCATGCAGGAAGCTAGAAGGCATTGGATCCCCTAGAACTGGAGTTACAAGCAGTTGTGAGCTACCACACAGGTGCTAAGAAGCAAACCACAGTTTCTCCAAGAGTAGTGAGTACTCTTGTTCTTGGGTTTTTTTTTTTTTTTTTGGTTTGTTTGCTTTTGAGTTTTTTTGTTTTTTTTTTTGAGACAAGGTTTCTCTGTGTAGCCCTGGCTGTCCTGGAACTCACTCGGTAGACCAGGCTGGCCTCTAACTCAGAAATCTGCCTGCCTCCGCCTCCCAAGTGCTGGGATTAAAGGCGTGCGCCACCACCACCCAGTAGCAAGTACTCTTAACTTCTGACTTCAACTCCAGAGTTTAGGTTTTTTTTTTTCTTTCCTTTCTAGATTTAGATCCTATATTTTTTTCTTGGGTCTGTCCTCTTTTATTTGAAGTATTATCTATTTCTTAACTCAATATATCTTGGGCATCTTGGTCACTTACATTTACAATATAAAATAGAATATAGTCAATGATAGATAATCAGATCTTTTTTTTTTTTTTTACTATTTCTATCATTATAAATAATGTCCTAAAATCATTTTGGGCATTTATTTCCACAGCTCAGTTATCTCAAACTTAAAAGGCAATGTATTGATGTAAAATAAGGTAATATATCAATTATTTCAGAATTCCTGGATTATTTCAGTTCTAAAGACAATGAACTTTTAGCAAGGCCTTTTTCTGTCTTCTATATTCCAGACCCCTCTCTAAAACTTATATTTGCTAAGAGGCTAGTAGAAATATTTGGAACCCACTAATAGATACTGGAAGTGTGACAGCCAGGGCTATACCTACAAATTTATAGGTAGGCACTCCCTAACTCCTATGCTCTCAAAATGTCAACAGCCATTGAACTAGAAAGACATTCTTTTCTATTAAATTTAAAAATCAATGGCACCAAGTACCCTTAACATCCCATGACCTATCTGAATTTACTAGGATAACCAAAGATCAATGAACAGGATATTTAAAACCATACAGTTGAAGCCAAGTCCTTTACATTGCTTTCTGTCAAGTATTTGGTCACAGCAATCAGAAAAGTACCTAAAACATAAGTCCAATGTGTTGTACAAGTACTTAGTTCAAAGGTGAGGCCTTGTGAGAATGTATATGAACCCAGGAGGGATCCTCATGTCCAAGGTTATAGGCATTGTCTTAGTAGTCCTTTTGTATCGCTATATATGAATATCTGAGGACGGATAATTGGTTGGTGGCATTGTACAGTAGCTCACCATAACCATATAGCCCAGGCTATCCTTGAGCTCACTACGTATCCAAGACTGACCCTTTGAACTCCTAATCCTTCTGCTTCTGTCTCCGAAATGCTGAGATTACAGGTATGTACCACTATGCCAAGGTATGGCAGACTAATTTATAAGGAATAGGAATATATATATGTTCATGGTTTTGAAGGTTAAGAAGTCCAATATTGAGGGGCCATAGCTGGTGATATTCTTCTGAGTGTCCAATAACATGTCAGAGCTTCCTGTGGTAAGAGAGAACAGGAAAAGAATGAAGTCCTTTATAGAAACACCACTCCCATGATAATGTTATCCTACTCACGAAGGCTCTGCCTTCATGACCTCATCATCTTATAGGTATCATTTCTCACTCCTTTGTACTGAGGAACTAGCTTCCTACACATGAACTTTGAGAAATACATTCAAACCGTATCAGGGACTATAGTTATAGTATTATATATTTAGCATTTCTTGAATTAATTTATATAGTTACATGAATAAATATTATATATTTAGGCACTCTGAAAAAGCCAACAGTGAACTTAAACTAATTCTCTCTAATGTACTTTTAAGATCCTATATTTTTTCCACAATTTTTATCCCCACATTTTTTAACAATACTAGAAATAATTTATTGGTAAAATGATATTCTGAAATAATATACATCATTCTTCATAACCCTGTCCTTCTGACCTGAGCAATATCAACACTCCTTTTACTTTCATTCTTTATCTTGAGTTGATGTCACCAAGCAAACTAAAGATAAAAGTTAAAAATTATGTTCCCTTATAAACAATATTCTGAGAAAATACCTTAATAGCATACCTGTAAATTTTCATTTGTAGTATGACCCGAAGACTAATCTTTTGTATATGTGTGTATAATCTGCCTCTTCTCTCTCTCTCTCTCTCTCTCTCTCTCTCTCTCTCTCTGTCTCTGTCTCTCCCTCTCCCTCTCTCTCTCTCTCTCTCTGTCTCTGTCTCTGTCTCTCCCTCTCTCTCTGTCTCTCTCTCTCTCTCTGTCTCTCTGTCTCTCTCTCTCTCTCTCTGTCTCTCCCTCTCTCTCTCTCTCTCTCTCTGTGCATATATATATATATATATATATATATATATATATATACACACACACACACACACATGAATATGAATGCTGGAAAGAACTGGTATATAATGTTCTTGGTGATAACTTTTTAGGTTACAAAATTGCAGGTAATTTTAGTTTCTCTGTCACTACTTATTTGCATCTTATTACTTTATCTATTTAAAAAAATCAATATTATATGGTAGGGCTCCAAAGCTTATAAATTACATGATCATTTAATATGAGCCACACTTGGACTTTTTCAGAAATATACTGCAATATTTTGGATGTTCCCACCAATTCAGTGAAAGAAGTGATAAACCTAGGTATGCTTTTCTCACATTTGAGAAGTGTTAATTCATTCAAGAGCATAATTAAGTAACTGCCTGGTAGACCAATTCATTACAACTCACCAGGCACCAAATATTCAATCAATATGCTCATGCATACATGAGCATGCATACCCTGAATTCCCTAACCAAATTATATTTATTGTGAGGCTGTAAATTCCATATGATGTTACTGGACAGTGTGCTAAAGTAGCTAAAGAACACTTATCATGCATTAAGCTTGAAAACCTGTTTGACTTAAAATCATTAAGAATCATTGCTGGGGCCATGTATGGTGGTGCATACCTTTGCAGCCAGCACTCAGGAGGTGGAGGTAGACAGATCTCTGTGAACTCCAGGTCACCTAAGGCTACAAGGTGAGACCATGACTTGGAGGAAGAAGAGGAGGAGGAAGTGGAGGAAAAGGAGGAGGAGGAGGAGGATGAGGAGGAGGAGGAGGAGGAGGAGGAGGAGGGAAGAAGGGAGGGAAGGGTAGAAGAAATGAGAGAGGGAGGGAGAAAGGAGGTGAGAGAAAGAATATGATCTGGTCTGGGAGAATGGCTCGGTGAGTACTTTATCCTGAAAGCACATTGACACGAGTCCTACCAGATCCCACATTAAAAAAAAAAAAAAAATGTCTATAAAATCAGTGCTTGGGAGACAGCAGCTTAAGAATCCATGAACTTTCACTGGCCAGCCAGTCTAGCTGTAGTGAAAGTTTCCACTACGATTAAAACATTTCATCCTCCTCCCTTTTAATTTTATGAAGATATTGTTTTAATGTTCCATGGGCCCCTTCCACAGTCCCTTGTTTTTGACAACTATAAGGAAACCCAGTAATATGAGTAATATTAAATTGCTGCCAAAAAGTCTCAAATGCTCGACTGCAATAGCCAGCTTCATTTTCTGTTTTGTGTTTATTTGGTTGGTTGTTTTTTTTTTTTTTTTATTATTGGCTACTTTATCTACATTTCAGATGTTATCCCCTATGGATGTTTTAACTTTGCATAGTGAGTTTATGAATTTAAAGAATGCTGCTCTGATGAGCGTTGATGCAGCAGATACTGCTCATAAAATTACCCATGGCCTGAGGTCAGTATTTCTATTTTGGTCAAGCTTAAAAATGGCATGTATACTTTGATCATGGTACCCATTTTTGTCCTGGGAATACTTCTATTCCTGCCCATCTTATTAAAGCTTGTCTTTAACAACATTATTGGCAGCCAAAGTACATGGCTTGAAACTGAAAATGGACCCCCAGACAGAGTTATTAAATTAACAGGCTGGCAAGTCAAGGATGGGTAAGATTCTGCACAGAGCCTTACTAACCTATGACATAAGTGCATTGCTTTTGATAATGCATATTCCATGATGGGTAAGGAAGGCATTCTTGTCAGAATGACCTAAGACAGGCTCAGTCTTGTTTATGAAATAAAAAAGGGGGAGATGCAGAGAGCTTTTGGGTCTGCTTGGCAAGAATCTGACATGGGCCAAGGACAAGGAAATGGGCTGCTTGGCAGGAATATGACATTGTCCAAAAACAAGAAAGTGGGCTTCAGGCAGGAATCTAAATCTTAGGCTAGAACAAGGAAATAGGTTTCAGGTATGAAAATGATTTTGGACTAGGACAGGGAAGTTGGCTCAGATATTTTGATCATCCTGATAAGCCTTTTAAGAAACAGTGATCATGGTAGTATTAATGGAACTTTGTTTATTGCCTTGTTTGTTCTTTGATTGTTTGTGTTTATTGTCTTGCTTGTTCCTTGACTATTTCCATCTATTGTATTGCTAGACCCTCAACCTAGAACTGACCTTAATATTTGCATGTAATTAAAATGGTATAAAAGTAAAAAGGAGGAGGGGAGATGGGATACTGGTTTTCTAGGGAGGGAAATGGGGAAAGGGGACGGCATCTGAACTGTAAATAAATAAAATATCCAATAAAAAAATTAATTGCAGAAAAAAAAATACATCCTTCAGGGAACCTCCTTAAACAGAAAGGTAAACAGCCCAGAGAAGCTTTGAATAGTCCCTGAAATTAGCCATATTTGCTGGGCCCCTTTCTACCAGAGTAAAAAAATAAAAGCTGAGAGTCTCCTCTAAAAAAGAAGGAAGCTGAGTTGCAAAGAGGACTCTTGAGACCACACCTGCTTTGTGGAAGAGGCAGAAACTACCCAACTGCCTGGAAGAGGTTTAGACTAGCTGGGGCACCTGGAAAGGACACTCTCCAACCTATTGAGAAACCTGCAAGCTGTGCAGTATGTTCCAGGTTCCCAGCTTTGTGAGCTGTCACCCATGCTGAAGTGGGCTTTGGTGATGCAGCTGTCTTTGAATTATTTGCACTCTTGTAAGTAATCGCAATAAAACTCATGGTTCACTGAGTTGGACTTTTGTGTAATAAGTACTTTAGACTGTCATGGGATCCCTGTCTAGAGTGATAGATTTGTGTGTTTTGTCTCCACAGGAAACGTTTTATCACACAACACTAGCCTAACTTTTGAGAACTGGATAATAGGAGACCCTGTCACAAAGGGCATGGATGAATTTCTTAAATATGATACTAAAGGTTATCTTCCAGCATCAACACACACTCATATACATGTGTGCTCACCCTAACACAATCATATGTATGTGTGCATTAAGAAAGAATAAAGAAAAATCTACCATTATAAAGTATAACTAGTGTGCATTTGTTGTTAATGTGTCATGTCTTCCTAGGATGCTTACTAAATAAAACTTAATAACACAAACAGCTCTAAATAGAACAAAATAAAGAGACAAAAGCAAAAGTATATAAATCCATGACAGTGTCTATTAGCCTAGACTTTGAAGCTCACCTAGTCCAGTGTCTTTCAAGCCTAATTACATAGGAAAGCCATGTCAGAGTTTTTACAATACATCAATGCCTAAGCCCCACCCCAAATCAATTTACTCATAATCTTAGGACAAGCTTTGGAAATGGTATCTATTTCACCAATACTATTCAATAGTTCTGAGATCTTTTGCGTACATTGAGTCATTTAATGCTTTACCCTATGACATAAGTACTATTGTCACCTTTACTTTCTTGTGATGAGTTGAGTCTTATCAATTTACTTAGCCCAATCAGACAATGAAGCAGTAGATCCAGTATACTGACACACAGGCTTGCTGGCACCTAGATTAAGCTATCAGTTGTGGTGGCTTTTCAGTATATCTTCCCAGAGACCTCAGCCTATCTTTCCAGGGTCCTTCAGCCTATCCTCCTAGGGCAGAAGCACTCTGCACAATTTCTGCTGCTACATAATTTGTACTAAACAAAACTACAGCTATAGGGGAATAGCTCTAGAATATACAGACTGATTTATATGAAAAACGCAAGCACAAATAGAATAGATGAGGTCAATCACTCAGAAACACCCTGAACCAATTAAGGTCAAGACAGCACAATCTTGCTGGAGTGATTAGGAATGAGTCCTTGGCAGGAACAGAACTCCTCCAAGTCATAATCCAAAAGACTGTTAAATGGTGCAAACTGAGGATTCCAAAAATCCAGAAATGTTTTATTAAGTCAAGTATTTATACATGAACCAAAAGCACTGGATTCATTTCAACAAGGGAAAGATTCTTAGGATTCTCATCTGCCGACTCAGGAATTCTGAATATAAATATCAGGTCAGCAAATCTGATTACCTTTTAGGTTTGTCAGCTATTTTTAAAAATATTTTATTTTCTTTCAATTTTATATGTATGAGTGCCTTACTCCCATGTATGTATGTGTGCTACATTCATACAGTGCCAATGAAGGTCAGAAGAGGTTGTGGGATCCCCTAAAAATACAGTTACAAATGTTTGTGAGGTACCATGTACAAGAGTTTCCAGCACTCTTAGTAACTGAGCCATCTTTTCAGCCCTGGTTTGTCAACCATTATCATTGAGAAAAAATAATCTGAAAAAGGAATGATT
This sequence comes from Grammomys surdaster, assembly GCF_004785775.1. Classification (NCBI taxonomy): domain Eukaryota; kingdom Metazoa; phylum Chordata; class Mammalia; order Rodentia; family Muridae; genus Grammomys; species Grammomys surdaster. The sequence continues at coordinate 1,234,871 of NW_021620244.1, forward strand.
AATTTTGGTTCATATTTCAGGAGTTTTGATCTATGCTTGACTGGCTCCATAGCCTAGAATCTAAGGAGAGAAACATTACAGCAACGAGTACATGTGGGAGAACATGCTCACTTACCTCACAGCAACACCATAGAAAAGAGAACAATGTGGAGAGGCCTGGGACAAAGTATATCTCCCCGGCACATGACCCCAGTAGCCATTTCCTAATATCTTCACGACTTGTTAATACTGGAATCAAATTATAAATCTACCACCAATGTTGAATTTAGGCCCAGTTTTTCTTCCCAGAGCCTCATGATCCCAGAAATAAGACTCAGACTCAAATATATACTTACAAATACCTTAGCCATATAGCTAGGCTCTTCTCTTACTAGAATCATAACTTAAGAGAACCCATTTATTTAAATCTACATTCTGCCATATGGCTGGTTACCTGTGCTCAAGTACCATGCCTCCATCACTTTACATCTTCCTGGCCCAATCTCCCAGAATTCTTTCTTCTCCCGGATGTCCCACCTCTATTTCTTGCCTAAGCCATAAGCCAAAGGTTTTTTTAACTGACAGGTGATGCAACCATACAATACAGAAAATATTCTTTCTACAGACAAAGTCAGAGTTCTCATGATCCAGTCACTTGTCAGTTATTGGACTTACTAGCTTAGAAACCAAGTTTTCAATGCACTATTCTTCTAGGAGATACTTTATATCCAAGCAAATGTTTGTTGTATATCTATAGAAACAACTTGCATGAGGTTTTGTTGTTGTTGTTTTGTTTTATTTTTTGCAACTGCTCTGAATCTAGACACTAGAGACATTTCATCTAGTCTAAGACTCAACAGAGGTAGGAGAAAACCCTGTTCAAAATGGATTAAAGCCGTTGATGTAGCAGATAATATCAATGTCACTCTAATTCTTCAGAATAGCTAGTGGGTAGTCTAGTCTTTGATTGTGCTTGGCAACATCTTTAAATTACTTTTAAAAGTAGGTCATGGGTACATTCCAAACTTAGAGGCCTATAACTCCCTAGAGATTTCTGTTGTATTGTGGAAAGTATCCTTTTAGCAGTGTGCCTTATCCTTGGAAAGGGACCAGGGTTGAAACCAGCAACTTCTGTCTTGTCCTTGGCATGACCATTATGGGATGGAGCAACAGGGTTTGACACCCTCTGGCTACTATCAGGGGGCCAATTAGTAAATTCACAGCTAACCTAATGGGACCCTGAGTAACATCATTAAGTGCACAGTAGGCAATAAATGATTATAAAAGAACCTTATGAAATTCCCTAGGTATCTATGCCTAGGCTCCACCCTTATCTAATATTACCTATGAGTGCACAGATAACCTGAAAATGGAAATTGTGCAACTAATAACTTCTAATTGAAAGAAGACTAGCTGAAGTCTGTGTATTGAATACTTATTGAATACTATGTCTTAGTTTACACCTAGCAATTCTAAATTAGTTACAGCGAAGCCTCAACATTCCATCATTAAGTCTCATAATACTTACACTAAATGTAATACTATTTTTAATGTTCAGTAAGAGAAAAAGAATTTGTTTGGAAAATGTGGTAACCTTGTGAGAAACAGGGCTGAAAGCAAGGTTATTAAAATGCAGATTATTGGCTACTTCCCAGACCTGCTAAATCTCTCAGCACTGGAACCTAGGGATCTAAATTTTAACAAGCTCTCAGATTATTCGTATGTATAGTAAGGTCTACCAGCTTTGGCCATAGGGTGTCACCAATCCAAAGCCAAAAAATCATTTATCCCCAAGCATTATAAAATGTTGAATTTCCAGCAGGAATTTAATTGGCCACAGGAAACCAGCACTTCTTAGTATTAGAAACAATTCGTTGCAATTTAATTTCCTTTTAGCTGGGATACAGCTATTTATGTACCAAAGACTTCTATAGAGCTGTTAAGGAAATCTGACCTATCCTGTATACAACAGCAAGTAACAGGTAAGCTCAATGTGCCCTGTCCCCAAGCTTTATTCCAGTCTCTTTGCATGTTCTTTCATCTTTTCTAAAGTAAGAAAAATATTATTTTTGCAACAAAAATTTTTAAGTACATCTTTCCTGACCAACATTTTAACACATATTTCTTTTTTATTTTTATTTTATTTTATTCTATTTAAACACAATAGCACAGAATATCCACCGACACAGTGTTTTATATAACTAGATGACTGAGAGATGAATATATTTTTGTCTCTCTCATTCTCTCTGTGCATGTGTGTATGTGTTATGTGTATGTATGTACACATAATATTTCAATGTGGTTCTTTATGATGCATTTACAACAGTTTAACTTCCAATGATAAAGATTTCAACCCCAAACACTCTGTCTTTTAAAATTCCTAAGCCTATCAGAGCCAAGAAAATGACAAAGAAACTAAAGCAGGAGTTGGATTCAGCAGCCAGACAAAGACCATGCCCTCGAGGTATACAAACCTATCTGAAGCACTCAGGGATTCTCCCACCTGGAATCTGGTAACTTTGGGAAAATATCAAAATAACAACAAAATAATAATGCGAAAATCTTTTCCTTTTTTAAGAAGTTGCAATACTTACTTGTTTTTCAGGGTAAAATAACAGCTGGTACAAAAAGTTGATGAAAATAACATTAATCTAGTCACTAAGCTCACACACAGACTGGAAATTGAAGCATATCTGCTAAAAAGACAAAAAGTCCAACTTTCAAGGCACTTGAAATCAAACTATTCTTATAAGAAATGTTCCCAATCAGACATCATTTAGCTTTACTCTTATGGAAGTGTCACTCCTCAAAAGGCTGTCTTAAATAGGATGAGTCATAAGAGCTAGGTCCTGCCACCTGCCACTCTACCAAACAGGAAGGTGGTTATTAATGGCTGGTAAAGTATTACCACAATCTGGATGCTTAGGCAGAATGCAGGGGCCTGCGAGCGGTGCTGACTTTTTGGGAAGCCCTTAAAGGGAAGTTTCACAGATGGGAGTTTAGTAAATGGCTTTCTTGTAATTGTGTGGGGGTGGGGTGGGGTGGGGTGTATTTTGTCATTAATTTGAGAAAACACAAGGTAAATGGCACAGGGCCTGAGGTCTTACTCTATCCAATAAAGGGGTAAAAAAGTATAGGTACCATTTATTCTAGGTTTAAAATCAATATCTAAGTTGAACTTAGAAGACAGTGTAATTTTTGAGAAACAATTCTTTTGCTTAGGTAAGAATATTGAAAAGAAAATTGGCTAAAGTACTTTACGGAATTTCTTCCTAGTCATGATGCTCAAAGGCTAATTCTACTGTAGAGCTACATTAAACATGACAGTGCAGTACTGATAAAGATAGACACATAGGTAAATAGAGAGCACCAAGGCCAAAAATAGGCCTACACAGATATTAGTCAATTGATTTTTGCCACAGGTGCAAAGGTAATTCAGTTGGGGAACTGTCTTTTTAACAGACAGCGCAACTCCAAATGCCATAAGTGAAGCCAGGGACTCCCTCAGACAGAAATGAACAGACAATGGAGTTAAATATCATTGGGATGGTCTAAGACTTGAGGGAAAGAACGTATAAGAAAATCTTTGTGATCTTGATGTAGGCAAAGTTCTTAAATGTACCATCAACATCCCTGCAACAAGAACAGGAAAAAACGATAAATTGGACTTCATCAAAATTATAAACAAGGTTGCTTTGCCAAAGAGAATTTTAAAAGAATAAAAAAGGAAAGGCATAGGCCCAGGACAAATGTTGACAAGGCATCTACTAACAGAGAAGTGTCTCTCTGTTTCTATCTCTGTCTCTCTCTGTCTCTCTGTCTCTCTGCCTCTCTGTCTCTCTGTCTGTCTGTCTGTCTCTCTCTCTCTCTCTCTCTCTCTCTCTCTCTCTCTCTCTCTCTCTCTTTGTGTGTGTGTGTATGTGTGTGCATGTGTGTAAAACAAAGTTTAACAAAATGAAAGTAATCCGATTCCCAATTTTTTTTTCAAAAGGGCAAAAAATGTGAAGACTTTGACAAATGAGATACACATGATAAGTTCACACATGAAACCAGCTCTGTAACATTAGTCACAGGGGAAATGCAAATTAAGGCCACAATTGAGATATTACTATTCTTAAAAGTGAAACTGAAACCAATTGTAAAACTGAAACCAATTCAATCTAACATAGTATACTTGGCCAAGAAAAGGGGCTGTAAAACACACGCTATTCCAAAGATGGTTGAGCCACACTCATCACAGGTGCAGGTGACATTCATAGCCAAAGTAATAATATGCATGAAGAAATTACCTTGTGGAAGACCTTATTCTTGCTTATTGGCAAGGCTGTCACCATCTAGTGGGTATCAGATTCTGATTTGCACAAGTAACAGTCCTTACTGTTAAAAACCTGTGGGCTGCCAGGTTACTGGGAATATTTTTCAAAATTACTAGTGTTTCTAAGGAAAAAAAAAAGTAGAGAGAAGGGGTGGACTAGAAGGAGAAATAAGAACAACCTGATTGATCAAAGGCAGGTTTGCCTTTCACAGCCTGTGATTGGCTGAAATGTAAACGTGACTGGCTGATATTTAGTTGTTTGAGAGCCTCTTATCCTAGCTGTATGGTAAAGACCTGCAAGAACATCATTAAGGAAGCTGACATAGGAGAAATGGTGATTTGAGGCATACCTGGGCTGCAAAGGAAGATTGTCTCAAAATAAGCAAAGAGAACCATTTGTCTTGGGTAGGGTTACTATTGCTATGATAAAACACCATGACTAAAACAACTTTGGTAGGAAAGGGTTTATTTGACTTACACTTCCATGTCACTGTTCATCACTATAGGAAGTCAGGACAAGAAACTCAAACCTGGAGGGAGGAGCTGATGAAGACATCATAGAGGATGCTGCTTATTGGCCTACTCTTCATGGCTTGCTCAGCCTGCTTCCTTACAGATCCCAGGATCACCAGCCCAATAATAGCATCGGCCACAATGGGATAGATCAATCACTAATTAAGAAAATGCCCTACAGCTAGGTCTTTGGGAGGCATTTTCTCAACTGAGGTTCACTCCTTTCAGAAATTCTAGCTGACATAAAACTACCTAGCATCCCCTACACCCACTCCAAAGACATTGACAAAGGTATGCTCTTAGTTTAGGTTACATCCTATTTCCACATCAAGTTAGGATATATGGTTTACTATCTACAGGAGCTGTTTGGACAGACTACCAACCCAGATTTAAGTCATTTCTGTATTCTCTAAGATAGTAGTTCTCAACCTCTGAGTTGCAATCCCTTTGGGATCGAATATCAGATATTCTACAGAGCAGACATTTATTTACATTATGATTTATAACTAGCAAAATAACAGCTTTGAAGTAGCAAAGAAATAATTTTATGGCTGGGATTGTCTTAGTTAGGCTTCTGTTGCTGTGAAGAGACACCACAACAAAGGCAACTATTAATAAGGAAAGCATTTAATTGGAGCTGACTTACAGTTTCAGAAGAAAAATTACAATTACAAGGAGAAAATGTCACCTGTGTTACCTCCCCTAGCGTTGCTTAGAAAGGGGTGAAAATTAATTTCAGCACTTTTGTCTATATGTTCCAAAAATGCTTATTTCTGATCCTCCAATCCTAAATGTAAGGGTTTTCTAGTGAGTTGAAACATTAAGAAGCTCAAGATACTTCAGAATGCCAGAGAGTGTGGTCATTGCTATTTTCCAAATAAAATGCAAGAGCTTCAAGTAGAGCATTATGTAGACAGTTTTGGATAAATATCTGAACTTCTGAATGTATTTGGACCTACAGTCTCAGTCATGAAAAGGCCTTTCAGCCTTGGTTAGATCCTGGAGTAGTTTGGTTTTCACTCATATGGTCCCTTTTCTAAGTCCATTATCATCACAATGGGAAGCATGGGAGACATAGTGCTGGAGTAGAAGCTGAGAGTTCTACATCTTGATCCTCAGACAGCAGAAGATTGTCACACTGCATACCTTGAGAATATATGACCTCAAAGTCCTGCCTCCACAGTGACATGCTAATCTAACAAGCCCACACTTTCTCCAATAAGGCAACACTTCCTAAAAGTGTCACTCCCTATGGCCACACATTTAAACACATGAGGCCATATCTATTCAAACAACCACAGGTTATCGGTACAACCTGAGGAACTGTATTAAAGGGTTGCCGCATTAGGAACATTGAGAACCAGTGCTCTAAGACAACTAAAATAAAAAAAAAATTTAACAGAATTAAATTACCAAATGCTGGGGTTGCAGAAAAATTCAAACCATCAACTGCAAAATGGTACAATCATTTTAGAAAATGGGTAGTTTATTACAAAGCAAAGAACATGATTATTATACATACTTAGCTCATTTGTATGTATATGCCCAAGAGAAATAATATTTACATTCAAGTGAAAGCCATTAATGAATCTATATAGTAGCTTAATACATAATACCCCCCGAATGGACACAATGTTAACCATAATATAAATTATGCAATACCCACAAAAAAAGAATATTTCTAAGCAACAAGAAGGGATATATTTTAGGCACATACAACAGCATGGGTGAATCTCAAGTACATTGTGCTTAGTGAAAAAGCCAGACTGATGGCTTCAGTTCAGATGGGATTCTAGAAAAGGCAATAGCATAACGAATAATGGATCAGAGGTTGCTAGAGATTGAGGGTGGAGATGATGATGGTTTGAACCCAAATGGATAGTACATTTTCAAGGAAATTCTTTGGTGGCTTTGGTGGCTAATTTTATGTCAACTTGACACAAGCTGGAATTATCTCAAAGGAAGAAGACTCAACTGAGAAAATGCTGGCATGAGATCAGGCTACAGGTAGGCCTGTAGAGCATTTTCATAATTAGTGATTGATGTGAGAAGATCCAACCCATGGTGGATAGTACTACCTATGACTTGGTGGGCCCAGATAATTTAAGAAAGCAAGCTGAGCAAATCATGAAGACTGAGACATTAAACAGCAATCCTCCATGGCCTCTGCATCAGCTCTTGCCTCCATGTTCCCGACCAGTTTGAGTTCTTGCCTTAGCTTCCCTCAGTGGACTGTAATTCAGACTACATAAGAAAAAGGGTCTCCAGCCATTTCTAAGCCAATGCTCTACCAAATGTCTGACTCGAATGGCCATCCAGCTACAGGAAATGATACCATGGGAAGGTGAGCCCCCAACCCTGGAGACAAGCAACCTGTTCTTTCCTTCTGTGATTTCAGTCGGAGTCATCGAGTGGATTTAGATAAGCCGAAGGAACAACTGACCAGAGCCTTCTGGCCAGAGCTACTCTCTGGTGCTGGCTGAAGGTTCCTCTGGCCTCTGTTTAAACACCGACAACCTGCAATGGGTGTTGGCAAAGACTATCTAGACTCTCTTTAAAAAAGAAAAAAAGAAAAAAGAAAAACCTGGTAACACAGCAGCCACTTAAAAGCCACAGGGCGGCTGCCAGTTCTTAAATCTGCGGGAAGGCTTGAGGTTTTAGACCTTTGTGGAATCCCCCAAAGCCAATAGGCCAAGGGAACATTCCCATTAGACAAAGCGTTTCTCCTATTTTCTGTCATGGGCAACTCAACATCACATAAAAAAAAATCACCCCAGGCCAGGCAAATATGTGCCCTACTAAAATCCCATAGGATGAAAATAGCCAAAAAAACCCACACCTCTTTGTTTTGGGAGGAAGTCCTTCAGATAGCACCATGCATGGCTGAGGACAATATTTACAGTCCAGACTCATGGAGCAGAGTAGCTTCCATCATCAAAACCAGATAAAAACTGACAATGGCCCCACCTTCACTAGCTCTCAATTTAAAACCTTTTGCACATGCTGGGAAATTGCCTATTATACAGGAATTCCCCACAACCCGCAGAGCCAAGGAATAATAGAAAGAACACACCAGACCCTGAAGGCCCAACTCCTGAAACAACAACCACTACTTATCCCCCTAATGTACAATTAATGATGGCCCTGACTACCCTAAACATATTTAATATCTACAAAAACTCAAAACACCGTATTTCCCTCCATTGACACATACCAAAATTAGCTCTCCCTATCCTAGTACGATGGTGAGATCCTTTGGATAGAATTTGGAAGGGACCAGACTCCCTCCTTACAACTGGAGGGGTTTCGCTTGTGTTTTTCCACAGGACCAGCCTAAGCCTATCTGGGTCCCTGCCAGAAATGTCCGACACCACCCCACCAACCAAGAAGATGGTCTGCCTCTCACTGACAGATCAAGAACAAAGGAGGAGGAGAAGAAGGTGAAGGAGACACCATGCCCAGAGGAACAGCAGGATCTCTTGGAAGGACATCCATAGCAGGGTGACAGCTGCCCAGGCCATGTGTCCTCCACAAGCCCCCCTCTCCTCCATTCTCTTGGCAGTTTTTGTCATCCTTCATGCTAACTCTACCACCCAGCCTCTCCCTAGCCTTCCCAACACCTACCATTGGAGATTCTATGCTAGAGAAACCTACAATGGACACAATAAAGTTATAGGAACCCAGGACTGCCCACTTGAAGGATGTCAAACCAGGATTGAGATTCCCCTACACCCAGAATCCATCTCCACTATCCCCAGCCCTTTTCTCTGCTTTCCTTAGCAAAACACAGGTGAATGTCTCCAGGAAGTCTCCACATATGGAAGTTGCAGATATTGGAGCTGCAGGATGGAATCCACCAGTCATGGTGGCACCATGCTCACCAACCTTAAGACTCATTTTCAGCTTTCCATCAGAGATTCATGGAATGAACATTGGTGAATCAGAGTCATGGGTAAACTTTACCCTAACAGCTATGCCAGATACCCCATAGCTGACCTACACATCTCCTGTGAACTTGTCCCTGCCCCCAAATCTGCCTTTACCCATGCTAATGTTATCCAACAGGAAGACCAGTCTCAGGAGGAAATACAAGCTACCCTCTCCTGGCTTCAGTACATTCAAAATGCAGTAGACCTCCTTCCCTTAAAGGCCCACCCCAATTCCTCCCAGTGCTTTTTCTGTCTCTCTCTCCTGACCATTATTAACAGCCGTTCCCATTAACTTTTCCCTTTACGTCCTCCATAGACATCGGCCCAGAAGGAAAGCACAGGACGTTCCTCTCTTTGACCTACCTCCACCTCTTTATCTTGTAGGACCCTCCTCAAAACCCCATCTCACATGTGCCCATGACATCACTATTACCAAATCAGTATGTGTTAACCCTCCTGCCCTCCTCTGGTGTAAAGGAACTACAGGTGCCTGTATTAACCCTCATTTCCAGGCCTCCTGTGTCCCTGTGATTTTTGTCCCCCAGGTTTATCTCTATGAATCTGAAGAACTAGCCTTGCAGATGGGAGGAAGCCGAAAGAAGAGATCTTCATCCCTCTGCTTATTGGACTAGGCCTTGTTGTTTCACTTGGTGCTACTGGAACTGCTGGAGCACCCTTGTCCAAACACAACATCTGGCCAGTGACTTCCAGGACAAGCTTGACCAGGCAATAGCCTCTACTACAGACAGCCTTGAATCTTTTCAACACCAGATAACCTCTTTAGCAGGAATTGCTCTCTAAAACTAGAGGGCCCTGGACTTGTTGACTGCCGAACAGAGGGGAACTTGTGTTTTGCTGGGAGAAGAATGTTGCTTTTATGTCAATGAATCTGGACTGATAGAACAAGATGTACAAATGCTCAAAGAGCTCCAGGGAACACACACTATACTACCAACGCCTCTACCCCTTAGTGCTCTAACACCTTGATGGCTTGGATTCTTTCCCTCCTTGGCCCCATACTAGCCATTGGAGCCTTGCTTCTCTTGGCACCCTGCCTCATTCTGTTTCTAAAGCAACAGATGAGTAGCACTGCAAAGGTAACTATCAATCAGGTCTTGGTTCAGTATCAAACTGTTTCCAACATAGGAGACAGTTATTCTGATGACACCTCTCCTTTATAAAAGAAATAGGAGGAGTTGTGAGGCAGTGGGCTGTGAGAAGCAGCTGGGCACCTGTTCGAGCACAGGCTTCGAACCCTGGACTCTCATGGGACAGAAGGTGTTTGGCATTGCTCCTGGATCCTGGCTCTTTTCTCTCAGTCTCAGCCCTCCACAGGCCCTACCACAGAGAGGTCTATGCCCACTAGTCACATAGGAATGGTGCCTCAGGCTCTCCCACATGCACATGAGGTATCTCCAAGCTCTCAGACCATGCCAATAGGGGTTATCTGCTGCCAGACCCTAACACTCCAAAACTGTATATATTGGCCCTACTCAGGAGAAGTAAAGATGTGCAAGAATCATCCCGTTGTCCAAGAGTTTCGGTCGCAAGAGCTGTAACACTAGAGCTGTAACACTTGGGAAGAGCCTTCCAGACCCTACCCTCCCCCACTATGACTGCTCAGACTGGTGCTATGATGGCACCAGACTGGCTCAGAGCAGAGATGTGTGTGCAGTGCTTGGGAGTAACCAGGCAGTGACAGTAGAGACACAGGCAGAGGCAGCATCACCCCCTCCCTGTTCGCACCCTGTCCCCAGCCAGGCCAGACATCGTTGAGGGACACCCTCCAGAATAGGACCCCGCACCTAAGGCAGTGGCATAGAAAGAAACATTTAACATTGTTTGCAAATTACAGCAAGTTTTATTCTCCTCAAAAATAAATTTTACTATATAAAAATTTAAAATGAATTTGAAATTATTATAATAAATTTTTAGGATAATTGACATTCAAAACTCCCCCAAATTCCTTCATATTTGATATGATTAAGGCAAATGTCCTATTTTTTTGTCTAACATTCAAAATAAGCAAGCAGTCAATCTTCTCAGACTTCTGTAATCAGAGTGAGTGCCTAAAACATGGTAATTTTTTAACTATGACTGAGAACTTTTTAAAGAAAAAGAACCTAAAAGTGAGGCAAAGATACTTAGCAAGTCCAAATCTACTTAACTCAGGTTTTTTTTATGTAAAGTACATTTTTCAACAAAGTGAAATCACCCTGCCTGGCTGTCTATACTACTGAAGGTTAATATCATTTACTGACTTCAGTCTTGCTCTCACAGTCATAATACATCATCAACATTCTAGACTGTTGGGTTTTTGTTTTTTTTTTTAAAGAAATGTGGGTACCTGTAGTAGAACTTAATATTCTTTTGCAGGTAAATTGCAGGAAAATAAAAAAAAAGTGAGCTTATATATTTGTATTTTTATATTAGTTCAGTTGTGAGATATTGAGGAGAAGCCTTGTAGTTCAAATAGCATGAGCTTTTGAATCATCTAGAATCATTTTCTTACACAACAGAAGTCACTTGTTTAGGCCAAGAATTAGAGGGAAAGCATCAGAAACAGAAGTTCCCCTTCAATGTCCATACCTCTGGGATCAGACTATAGAGACTCAGACATACTTCTGTTAATTAGTCATTATTAAGATCAATTTGCTAAAACAATTTGAAAGTGGCATCACTTTTAGTATTGTACATCAATACTAGTCCCTGGAGCTAAGTGGATTTCTTTCCTTTCCCAGTTGAATACAATTTAATATCCAGTTAGGACAGGTAGTATGTGGTGTATATTCAGCAAACATTATTCAATAAGTATATGATAATTATTGACAGCAATGAACTTTTAATAAATACTATTTCCAAATTGTTGTTTGAGTCTCAAATTGTTCATCTCATCTCACTAGAGAATCCTGTTTCAAACTTCTAGTACAAAACTTTCTCTGGTCATTGGTGTCTCCTTACTTTCCAGTATCCTCTTTTGTCCTCAGTACTTTCCAGATCAAAGAGCCATCAAGCTCCCCAACTGTTGCCTACACCTATGTCCCATGAGTGGTGCAAAGTCACAACAACCAACTAATCATAATGCCTAAAGAATAGTCATGAATCCAACTCATTTTTCTTCCACTTCAAAAATATAACATTTCTGTATGCAAATAATACACATAGGATCACACACACACACACACACACACACACACACACAGAGAGAGAGAGAGAGAGAGAGAGAGAGAGAGAGAGAGAGAGAGAGAGAGAGGTGGGGATGGAAAGAGAGAGACAGAGAGACAGAGAGAAACAAATATCAGTGCCAGTATGAGTAATCCATGTTGCCATAATTCTAAATAGAAGAGAGGTATGTATCCCTTCCAGTGGGTTTGAGATTTGGAAAGGTTCTTCAGTTTTTTCCTTCCCTGTCCTCTTTCCTCACCATCTCCCTCAGCAAATTTGTTCAATTCCATAACTATTACTTCTACAAAGGGGTAGATTCTGTGGCCCAGGACCCACATTTTTAAATGTTTGCCAGGCACTGAGTCCAACAATACCTCTAATATAGGCTGGCTCTCCTGATTTGCTTATTAGTTTTCCTATCACATCTAGGAAACCAAATGTAAAGGTAGGAATTTCTAGTACATTTTCATCTCTCACGCCTAAACAGCCTTGGCAAACCAGCCATTCCGATCCTCTTAGAGCCTCTTATAGCCTCCTCTTCCCCTCTGCTTCCATCATCAGTACTTAACTATAGGGTTCATCATCTGTACCTAACTATGGGATTTTGTTTCCTTCCTAACTTGGCTTTTTTGCCCACTTATCTCTCATTCTCACTCATTAGTCATTCTTCTGTCTCCTGAATAGTTCCAACTTGGATTGGAGCACTGCAGTTCCAGTCAAGATCCTCCACTGCTTCCCCAGTGCTAACAGGTCTGTGCAACTCCCCCTCCCACAAGACAGGGTTTCTGTGTGTAGCTCTGGCTGTCCTGGAACTCACTCTAATCCAGGCTGATCTTGAACCCCTGCCTCTTCCAAGTGTGATGATTAAAGATGAGTATCACCTCTGCCTGTCTGTGCTCCTTAAGCCACAGGAAAACCTCTCTTCATAGTTCCTTGCAAGTACCTTTATGTGTCTCATATGCCAGTTAAACCAAAATACTACTATCCTTTCCCCCAAACATCTTCCCACTTAAAATGTTATAGTCCTTTATCAGTGATACAAAGTCCTGGGTTCCAGAATTATTTCTGTCTGAAGGAACTGTAGGGACAAAAATGGGGAGGGGCATGAGAGAAAGGAGGTCCAGTGACAGGCCCAAATTGGGATCCAATTCAAGGGGAGGTTCCAACACCTGAGACTATAATTGATGTTATCGTGTGCTTATAGACAGGAGTCTAGCATGACTGCCCTCTGAGAGGCCCAACATGCAGCTGTGATTCTAAACCTCTAAGGTGAATCAAAATGATCTTCCAAGTTTATAGGTGAGCTATATTTATTGTACACTTGCTGCTATAGTTAAGTACTAAGAAGTAAGCACAAGGCAGTCACTGCTCTTTCTGCACTTACAGTCGTAAAGTAACTGGCATTTTCTCATGGGAACAAGTGATATTATTGGGGTACTTTTTGTCAAAGACACATTGTCAAATAAATCATGGAAATGAATGACATGCAATATAAGCAAGATATGACAACCATAAAATCTAATCATTTTGAATTATCATATTTTTTTCAAATGGGCGTATAGATACTCTGCATATTTATTACATGATAGGTTTTAATGCAACATAAATAATACTTTTCATAAATCTCACTAAAGTCACCAAAGCAGAATTGATTTTTTCATATGTAGAAAGATGTAAGTGTTGGCATGAAATGGTTCAAATGATTCAGTATTCTTTCAAAAGCATCAACAAAAAATGGTTCCCAGTGTACCCACAATGATCTAACATGCCATGTTCAGTTTAACTCTTCAGACCTCAGAGCCATGTCCAAAAGTGGACTGCTAGATTTGGAAAACAAAGTCTGAGGTCTGGCCTATCTCTATTACTCATAATGTGGACCATACACAGCTTCTTTGAGCCTCGCTGATTCAAGCACACAAGTCTACAACAATAGCTGCTACCTTACAGTGTTCTAGAGGAAAGAACACTTTCCAGAGATAATATAACTTAACTGCTTTTAAACTATAAAGCCTTATTAAGGATAAGCTAGTAAGCCTGGTAAGACAGGACTGAGTCTCAGCACTCATGAGATTGGAGTGGGAGTGTGAAGCCTGCCTGAGCTCTACAGTGAGACCTGTTTCTTGATGATGGTATTTGTTCACTATTAGAATGTTAGAAATCAGGAGCTGGGCAGACAACCAGCACATTTCCCTTCTACCTAATTCTTGAATTTATTTGGAAATGTGAGCTTCTTTTCGACAGTCTTCTTAGAATCTTTTTTGACATCTTTTGGGATTTTGCACTATGCTGAAAAACCAGAAAGCAATTATCACACATGAAAAAAAAAATGTTAGTCACCAAGTTATGGATGTTCTCTGCACCTGCATCAAGAAAGAAGAGTTGTTTGCTTTGCTTTTTTGCTTATTTGTTATGGTGTTTAGGATATGCAAGAGAATAAAATATGACTTTTCTTTCCAAAGGGCAAACAACCTCTTATAGATAGGTCTTCTAATAAGAAAAGGCAAAAGAAAGAAAGAAAGAAAGAAAGAAAGAAAGAAAGAAAGAAAGAAAGAAAGGAGGGAAGGAGGGAGGGAGGGAGGGAGGGAGGGAGGGAAAGAAAAAGAAAGAAAGAAAGAAAGAAAGGAAGGAAGGAAGGAAGGAAGGAAGAAAGAAAGAAAGAAAGAAAGAAAGAAAAAGAAAATGAGAGAAAAAGAAGTTTATGTTGTTTGAGATTTCTGACTGCTTGTGAGAAAAACTCCAAAAAAAAAAAAAAAAAAAAAAACTGAGTCTTATGACATCGGTTTCATCAGAAACACAGAATTGATTTTGGATTATGTTTTCTTGCCCCTTCCAGGTATAGTGTATAGGAGTGAGCTTATATCAGATTATTTATTAGAACTGGGTATTGTTATTTGTTTATAAGCCTCTGGAAAAAACATGTTTCTGCCATGTGCTTGCTTGCCTGTCCCATGTGACTGTCCCTTGTGAATGTACACTTTACTCATGTGACTCTTTTTAACTCTCAGAATGTAAATTTTCTGGTGCTCTGAATAAAGTTGGCTATTTCATGAGATTTTAGCCAGTCTTATTTATTGATTCCACTCTCCCAGGTCCCATGCCACCTATAAAGCAGTAAATAGCTTAGAATGGTATTAGTAAAAATGAAGTATTAAATCTCTAAAAGAGAATCTGTTGAGTTTGATCAATCTAAAAACAGTAAAGTCACATCTACATTATCCATCTACATCTGTCCTGTTCTATTGCACAGTCACTACTCAGCCCCAACTGTGAAGGAAGGAATAGAACAGATGATGAAGCAGGAATGCTGGGTAGATGGATAGGGTACCAAGAAGCTAACCAAACTTTCCTTTCATCTACCTAGATCAAACATTTAAAAAAGAGTCAGACTGTTCTAAAGTGAGCAAAGAGCCTTGGAAACTAACTGTAGAGAAAGATGGTTAGAGAAAGTTAGCCTGTGGGAAGAAGCAGGGCTGCCTGTGCCAGGATATGTACTAACCAATCTCAGTGTGCTAGTATACAAGGAGCATGGAACTCATACCTGAAGGACTGCCATGATGGGCAGTCTCTTCGAGAAAACCATTAGACTTGGGTCTTCTTTGAATATGTGGCTATAGAAAGACTCAACCCCTTCCCAACATCCATATAAATACCACTGTTTACCCTTCCCTAGATACACATACAATCTACAGAAATACACAGTGTTTGCTGAACCCCACTTCAGTTTAGGTTCTCTGCTTATTTTTTTTTCATCTATATAGCACTCCATCTCTAACACTTTCTAACAAGAAATAACCTCTACTCTTGTCCATCCTGGTCTGGAACTTTGTTGTTGTTGTTGTTGTTGTTTGGTTTGTTTTTTGTTTTTTGTTTTATTTTTTGAGACAGGGTTTCTCTGTATAGCCCTGGCTGTCCTGGAACTCACTCTGTAGACTAAGCTGGACTCAAACTCAGAAATCTGCCTGCCTCTGCCTCCCAAGTACTGGGATTAAAAGCATGTGCCACCATTACCCGGTGGTCTGGAACGCTTAATTCTCCTGTCTCATCCTCTCAAGTGCTAGGCTAAGCAAGCTTGTCACTATGCCCAGCTCAAAATGTTTATTGGGCAGAAAATATACATTAAAATGTTTGGCTAGATGCTAATAAAAATCAAAGGTTTCATATAAACATTATTGTCTTCTAGCTATGCTAGAAATTAAATCTGTCAACACTGGACAAGCTCACTTAAAATAATCTGCTGAACCAAGACGTTATCAGGTTATTAAATCCCTCCAACTCAACATAATCTAGTAGCACCATCCCTATGACACTGTCTCACTTATTTGGGTACTGAATGGTTCCTGAAGATATCAAGGACATCTGAAACGGTTGCTAAATATACAGCAACCAGAGATGAGGGGTGACTGTACATTTGAAGGCTACAACATTTCTTAATGGTCAAGTAGCCTCTCTTGGAACTCCACAAGTATACATCAGAGCCACAGCAGGTCCTGCCTCAGAGTACTTCCCTTTGTAATTGTGAAATACAATATATTGTTATACCTATTCAGTGTATATAGGTGCTAGGTTAAAAAGCTGACTCAGACCCACCTCTTCCAGTCATAAAGTTAGGCAGGTTGCTTTTAAATTAACAGGGTCTCTGATTCTCATTCATAAAATAAGTGGGTTTGTTTAAAGTGATTATTACAATAATTTTTATTGACAACTCTCCATATGTATCACTCAACTTGTCAGGAATTTACCTGGCCTTCAAGAACCTAAAAAAATTTAACATCTCCACAAAAACTTACAGACTTTTTTCTTTGCATTTTTTAAAGCTTATCACCAACATATCCAAATTAGCATTTACTAATTCTCTAATTTCCTTGCTGCGTGTTGGTTCATTCACATTTATACAGGAAACTCCCCTGGAAACCATAAAGTTTAATATTTAAAAATTTCCACAATATGTTAGTTATCTGGCATTCAATGACTAATCATTTAAACTGAACCTGAACAAAGATACAGAAAACATGTATACAGTGGTAACCCTCCCAAAGGGTGACTTTCATCAGCCTCCTTCAAAGTATTCTTATAGGCAGTGCAGCTTCACCATCTGATTTGTATCAGCATAATCAATCAAAATGTCTGTTGAACAGTGCTACGTTGGTATGTTACATTGTATAGGAAGATTGTTTCCATCCCCAGTTGGAAAGCTCAAAAGGGAAAAATAATACAAAGAAACATTAACTAGCTATACCATCATAATACTCATTAATAAAGATTTAATTCCCAATAAAATACAGTGTGAGAAAAGTTTACCTAAAATGAAGATAATAATCAGCTACTAGAAAAGGAGGCAGAAATTAGACCTTTGAAAACTCCCCCAGCCTTTGGTGTCATCAGAATTCTTAGTAAGAGGAGACTAAGTTAGGATGTCCTGTGGGTGGGGATTTACCCACCCTCACCGGAAAAGCAGTGGGATACAGGCTTAACTTGTTCTAGGCAAACCTCCCCCATTTACATCTTCGCTCCACCCTCAAATAACTAAGGCATTAGATATGCTTTAACTTCTTCCCTATAGAAGGAAAGAAAACAAGAACAAAGAAAGATTCATACAGAAGTCCTTTCCAGACTATATTTCATTCAGATATAGTCAAGTATTTTTGTAAGAAAACATGAAGCTTTTATTTTGCCCTGTAAACGTACATTTCTTAATTCACCCTTTGTTATTTATTGCCTTAATTTCCTTATTCAATGAATTTAAGTGAACTGACACTCTACGAACACGAAAGTAACAGGTGTAAACCACAGTTAACAGAGCCAGTGCTAGTGGGCTGAAATTAGGACAGTTTACAAAGTGCTCTGCTGAAACTAGAATTGATGCTTGGGCTTTTATTTAGTCTCTATACTACAGAAAGAGTTCCTTCTGAGACTTTCATAGCAAGCATTCATAGAATGCTAGAGGGTATGGAAAAGAGAGGGTTTACTAAGGTGTGGGGTGGATATAGAATTAGAGATGATCATAGCCCAAAGTGTATTTAAAAATTAGAAAAATACTGTGTAAATACCTATAAAATGAATTCCAGAAAGAACATGGTAGAGTTTTACAATAATGAACATCTCGATTTTTAAAACAAAAACAAAAAAGGGGTATTTTTACAGAGTGCCTATCCCTGCTTTTAAATCTTTCACATGTTTTTGTTGTTGTTGTTGTTTAGTTTTTTTTGCTGTTGTCTCTATTTTGTTGCTGTTGTTTTCTGAGACAAGGCTCGGTTTGTAGCCCAGGCTGGCCTAGAACCTTCCACAGTCAATCTCCCAGCCTCAACATGGCAATTGTTGCCTTTTGTCTTGTGTTTCTGATCATCTAATTAATTGACCTTCTCAGGGGAAACCTATCTAGTCTATCCACACACAGCTTAAAGAGAACTGCTGTAGGTATCCTCCTTTAGGCAAACCACACACAGCTTGAACTGGAGTAGAAAGTAAGCCAAGCCTCTGTACATTTTGGCCTCTACCTCCATTTAACTTCGGTAAGACCTCTTAGCCTAAAGTCTAGCCAGGTTTTCTCACAGCCGGTCAAATGAAACACACAGACCTCAAACGAGACCTAGAGAATGGGTGGTATCAGTATTTCTTTTCACCTATGTCGTCAGTTCTACTCTTCCAGGGCTTTTGAAAGAAGAACCCCCAAACAGCATGGTTTTCCTATGACCCATAAAAAGGTATAACCGTGATCATATGATGAGCTCCAGTGCGTATTCCATTCCTATGAAGTCCTATGAGTTGGTTTTGAAAGACTCTCAGGTCCAATTCTATTTATTGTATAACGCCCACTGCTGAATTTAATCCTCTGGTATAGTTTTGTGCTTAAGTTGTTTCACACAATCTCACATAACTACTGAAGACTACAGTCGACTTGGTAATTTCAAGTCTGGAATTATAAATAAATAAATAAATAAATAAACAAACAAACAAACAAACCTCTGCTCCACCCCAGTACTGAACTTCCTTTTAAGGAAAGGCTCTTCAGAGATTGCCTGTGGTGTCGGTCTCACAGAGGCATATCTTGATAAGTTTGTGCAGTTGTCGGAAAACAAAATCCGTACTTTGTCACCTGTCCTGCCTTCACCCCTACTGTCCTGCCTTCACCCCTACGGAATGAGGATCTTCACTTCGGACCACAAGAACAGGTTGACGTTTACTGCATTCGGTTCACTATTACCCCTCAAGGGGTGGGGCTCCGACTTAGGCTTTAGTAATCTTGGCACCCAATTAGCAGAGGATCCCCAAATGGGTCCAGCCAATCGCCGCAGAAGAGCCAAGACGAGACATGACGTCAAATAAGATTAACTCAGCGCGTCACCCGACGTCAACCTCTCCTCTGTCGGACGTCCCGTCCCGAGAGCAAAACTCCTGCGACTTTGAGCCCCGCCCACTTGAGGTGAAGGGCAGCCAATGAGGGAGGCTCTGTGTGGATTCAGACCAATGAGCAGAGGCCAGGGCGGGGTGCGGACTTGAGGGTGGGGCAGCCCGCAGCGGTGGAAGCCCGAGGTCTAGCTGCGCGCAGTATATGACAGTACGTCAGCAGCGGGATGGCCGTAGCTGTGGCGGCGGCTGCAGGAGCCCTAGCAGCCGCGGCCGCAGTGGAGGCTGGAGCCGGAGCGGCGTCCGCGGAGGCACCCCGGGGAGTTTAAGATGGCGGCGGGGGGGACTGCGGGGCTGCGGGAGGAGCAGCGCTACGGTCTAGCGTGCGGGCGGCTGGGGCAGGACAACATCACCGTGCTGCATGTGAAGCTCACCGAGACGGCGATCCGGGCGCTGGAGACTTACCAGAGCCACAAGGTGAGCGGCCGGCCGGGCAGCGCTCGGGGAGGCGGCGGCCACTGCGCTTTCTGCCGGGCGCCTGGCTCTGCGCCGGTGGGGCGCTGGCTCTCGCTGCTGCATCGGCACCCGCCGAGGGGAGCGAGGCCAGCCGGGGGGCGCCGACGCGGCGGTCCGGGGCACGGGCGGGCGGCCCCTGGTGGCGGGGTCAGCTTGGCCCGGGCTGCGCGGCCGCTGCGGGACTTTCCGACGGAGCCCGCGGGGTTCCTGGCTTGTTTGGTCCCGAGGAGGAACCGGGTCCTGGGGAGAGAAGTGCGGCGACCGCCCTACCCTCGGAGGGGGCGCGCGCAGCTACCGGTAAAAAAGCGAGGGTCGGCGGCTGCGAGCGGTCCTAATTTTCTGGGAAACGCCGAGGGTTGGCGGAGCCGCTGAGCGAGGGGCAGCGGCGCTCCATGGGGGTGAGGACACAACCTGTACTCTCAGGGACTCGGAGACACTAGCACCCCGAGTGTAGGCGGGAGTGTACACCGTGTACTCGGGAAGGCCGGGACACTGGCGCTTCGAGGAGGGGGAGGGGGAACACACCTTGCACTCTTGGGGACTCGGGGACGCCGGCTTTGTGGGTTGGGTTCCCGAAGACGCACCGCGTACTGTGTGGCCGCAAATCAACACCGCATCTCGGGGAGAGACACCAGAAGACTCAAAAAACAACGACAGCCTGGAACAAGACGGCAGGTTCTGGGGAAAGGAATTCTCAGAAACTCGCCATAGCCCAAAGGAGCGCCGCGTCCTGTGCTGACTCGCTCTCTGTTGGCGAGGACCAAGCCTGAAGGTTGCAGGGAGACAAACGGCTGACTGGATGAGATTCTGCTCTTTTCCTGGGCCCCAGAGAGAGAGAAACCTGAGATCTCCCCCTCATCCCATACTCTGAGCGCTTGTCTCCACTACAGGAAGAGGCTACATACCCTGTAGCTGAAGTTCAAACACAGTAACTTTCACACAGAAAGGCGCCTTAATGACAGTTTAACAAGATGGGAGTACCAGAAAGCCGTACGTGTGTGTGTGTGTGTGTGTGTGTGTGTGTGTGTGTGTGTGTGTTGGGGGTTGGGGGGAGCCGAAAGTGGACACGTTGTCCAAGGGAAAGACTATACCATATGGGAGAACCAGGGGCATTTTGTTCAGAGAAAAGAAACAGAGAAAATCCCGACAGGATTTTCTGACAAGAAGTTCAGTGCCTACTAAAGAATATATTACGATTTGTCTCATAAAACAGGCACAGAGAGACACCCGACTCGGACCTCACATACTTAGATAAAAGTGGAGAAAAGAATTAACATCTGTTGAGCTCCCACTAGTGCCAGGCACTTTAAATGCATACAGAGAAAAATAGTCTTAGACAGAGCCATCATGAGAGGCAGAGCCATGGGCCAGCAGAGCTTCCAGAAGCTCCCACACACAGAGGAGAGCATAAACAGTTGTGTACATCTTGGAACTGTGAGTTCATATGACAGAAAAGGAAAGATCCAGAGTTCTCAGAGGCTCCCAAAGAATTGATTGGACACGTGTTATGCACGGAGAAGCATATGGTGGAAAATAATGACAAGTTTTGTGGAGATTGAGGGAAGGCAACAGGGAGAAGTGCAAATGTAGGGAAAAATACACCTTCCACCCAGGGAGAAGACCTCACATATGGCTAGGAGTAGGCAGTGTAGAGCCACCAATAAAGACACACAGATACAAATAACAAAACTGAGTGTGCTAGTAGCTACTTTCCAGACAGGTTCACAAGCAAGAAAGAAGCCATCACCAGCAGGAAGTGGGGAAGGCCAGGCAGACCCCGGCGGGGAGTTGGGGGAGAGGCAAGGCTGACACAGAAACTCGGCCCTGAAAGATGGACAGATAAGGTTGTGGGTTCCAGGGTCATAGGAAGCAATGACATTGGGAAGAAGTGAGGTCAGGGGATGTAAGGAGAGGAAGAAGAGGAGCCTGGCCCTCAATTTAAAAGACAACAGAACAGCCTGGGGATACAGAAAGGCTGAGAGAGCCTGATGGAAAGTCAACTCTGAGAACTGGGATGGGGGAGAAGGGTTTTCTTTCAGCCCCTTTGGGAAACAACAGACAAATTGTACAGTTAAACAGGGATATTGCACCACACACTGGTTCAGGGAACTGGTGAAGAGGTCCACTTGAAGAAAAGAGAAGTTAGTATCCAGGAAAACTGAAGTGACAGACCACCCCCTGCCCCCAGTGTCCACTGGAGCCCTGGAAGGGAGTTTGTTTTACCTTTGTGTGGCCTTCATTTCTGTTTGGTATTTTCATTCTTGGAATTAAGGTTAGAGTGCCTAGCTCACCTCTGTGTATATGTCAGTAACTTAACAGAGACAGAATGTCAAATCTTGTTTCTCTGTTAGCTTTGCTTAGATTTTTTTTAATGTTGCTTGTTTTAATTAAAAGTACTGAAGTCTGTGGCTTTGTTCTGAATTGTCCTTAGTCCCTGTTACTGTCATCACCCATTTTCCACTTCTGGCATGTAAATTAGTGCATTGGATCAGTCCCCGTGTCTCCACTTTTCTAAATGTGGCATGCTGCGGGTGGGTGGGGTTGAACGCGCTGACTCAGCCCTTTCTTTAGACACTGCCTTGTTCTCAGTTAACCAGCTCCTGTCCTTAGTTAGGTTACTTAAGCTATACTTTGTTTTTTGTTTTTGTTTTAATAGAAACACTTGTTAAGAGGCTTGGAAATCGAGTCTAACTTAGGGTGAAAATGACAGCCTTGTAGGAAGAAATTAAAAAGCAGGGTACTCTGAAATATGTAGCATAAACCTTCCATGTGCATGCCTGGGTACCTCTCCTGGTTCATCCAGACCAGGGCTGACACAGTAACAGTTGATAGATAGCAGTGGGCATCTGCCTGAACCCTTTTATTCTTCAGTGGAAATGTATTTATTTGGTCTTTTTTACTTTCCATCATTAGAAATAGGGCTCCTGACTTTAAATTGTAACTGCTGTTTGAGACTGTCAGCTTGTGATAGATAAGAGAAAGCTTTGGGATGGTTCAGCGCATCCTCTGGACTGGGGATGACTTTCATTTCTTACATAAAACTGCTCTTACCATGTCTATAGTAATAGAGTAGGGTACTTGGTGACAAATGGCTACCAAGAA
The DNA here is from genome assembly GCF_004785775.1 of Grammomys surdaster. Classification (NCBI taxonomy): domain Eukaryota; kingdom Metazoa; phylum Chordata; class Mammalia; order Rodentia; family Muridae; genus Grammomys; species Grammomys surdaster. The sequence continues at coordinate 1,257,734 of NW_021620244.1, forward strand.
ACTTTGACTTATAAGATATGACGAATTTTTAAGAACTTTCTAAGGGCCAAAAGTGTTAACTTTATTCTAAATTGAGCATCAGGAGTTATTTTTGTCCATATTATTTTGTCTGTTTCATTTACTTTTTAAAATAATCCATGTAACATAAAGCGTCACAGAAGAGGAGTTACCAATGTGTAAACTATGATTTAAGCAAATTATATAATTCTGTAGATAATAATTAAGTAAATATACTAAATTCTCAGGGCTTATCAAAACAGAATCTGATGGAGATACTGAAATCTTGCTTCTTTTTCAGATCTCAATTCTTCATTGTTTCATAATGCAAAATTTGATTTGCCATCATTATTCAAGTTTTCTATTTTCAGAGAAGAGGTCTGAAGGCTGTAAATGGGCATGGGGACGCCAAGAGGCACAGGTGGAGGGCATGTCTGTTGACAGTCGCTTTTCACACACCTGCGGTAGGGAAGCCGTTTAAAAACATACTTTATATTGCTTTATTATGTTTTCCACAAATGTCAAACTATATATAAAATTAAAGTATATTTTAGCTGGCTTCCTTATTTTTATCATTTTTTTCTTTTGACATTTTAACAATATACTTAGATAAGAAAACATTTTCCAAATACTGCTTTTAGATTTTGCTATTGCTGATCCCATCAATTTGGTCTTTTTTTTTTTTTTTTTTAGATTCTGAGGCTACACACTAAACGTAGGGCCTCACATATGCTAGGCAAGCACTCTTTCTACCACTGAACTAGAGCCCAAACTCCTTTTGGAAAAAGATTCTTCTGCATTCCAGACTGGCCTCAGAAATGGCTATATCGATGAGGATGGCCTTGACTTCTGATCCCTGTTGCTTCCACCTACCTAGTACTTGGATTGCAGGCCATTCAGCCCTGTATACTGTTTGAAGTAGTGTTGGGTAGCTAACACAGTGCTTCCTGTGTTAGACAGGTGCTATGCCACCAACTGAGCTCCTCTTCTGTTGTTTGTTCTTTTGTTTTGTGACAGAACCTTACTGAGTTACTAGGACTGGCCTTGAACTTCCTATGTAGCTCAGGTAGATCTTAAACTTGTAATTCTCTTCCTTCAGCCTTTTATAAAAATGCTTGCCAAAATCTTCAAAAGTACCCAGGAGATGGTGGTGCACACCTTTAACCCCAGCATTTGGGAGGCAGAGACAGAAGGATCTCTGAGTGCAAGGCCAGCCTGGACTATAGAGCTAGTTCCATGTTAGCCAGGGCTATACAGAGAAACCCTGACTCTCAAAACAAAACAAAAAAGCTCACAAAAAAAGTTTCAAAAGTAGTGAGCTCAAATATGCTTTTCCAAGTACAACATGAAAGTCAAACATGATTTTGTTTGGGAGCACAGCTGTTCATTTTCCATCCCTGCAAATCAGGGATCACTGCCTTTTTGTAGGACTCAGTTAATCCTGTGTCACCTCTATTGACTTAAAACTATCATTTTATTGTTACTATTTTGCTTTGATTAGTGTCATTTAGAAAAATGCTAGTTTCAAAAATTTTTACAAGTGTACTTTACCTAGTTTTGAGTGAAGAGTTTATCTGTATTTAAGAAATTACATATTCTTTGTAATCAAGACATAGAGTTTCAAATCAGCCTCCTTCGTAGTGGCCCCAGGTAGTGAGCCACCATTGTTTTCTTTAGTCCTTGCTTTGACAGACAGACCCAGGACAGGCTGCCATGCCTCAGGCTTTCTTCCAGATAAGTGTTTCAGCAATTGATTCACTGTGGTTTAAAACACAGAAAATTATCCCATGATTCTTACTTCTTACTGCCTATTAATTATGTCTATTAGTTTTCAGCCATCTACTTTGTAAATCCAAATGTTCTTCTCCAGCTGCCACCTCAGGATCTAGACTTGCTACCACAACAGTGCCAGTGTTGTCAAATGTGCTTATTAAGTAAAACCATGAAGTTTGATGTAGGTTCCATTTATTTGGCTTCCAAAGTGTAACTAGATTAATTTAAGTGTTACCTGCTTTTATCTTAGACACATTTTCAATCAGCTCTTGAGCTTCACATGTGCCTGATTTTTTTAATCAAGGAAAGATAACTTAGTGCCCCAATTCCTGTACTACTTAAAACATTTACCCACATACTCAGCTAGTTCTCAGTGCTCCTTCCTGAAGAAAACTAGTAGCCAGATCGCCTAAAAAGATAGCCAGGAACCTTGGCACCCAGACTGGGAGGAGAGAAAAAGAACATATGTGAAAGGTTGGAACATGTTCAAGAAAAAATCATTGAAAAGTAGTATGGAATTCTTGGAATGGCTTCCAGGGACTCTCACCAAGGACAGTCCCTAGGTTCAGCCTTGCCACTTGTCCCTTGCACACTCAGGGAAGATTACAGAAGCTGTGCTGTGAGACTTGCCAAGCAGTTGATGGTAGAAAGAGGAAGTCAGTGCTGGGTCATTTTTAACAATTTGCGGTGAACCTTTGCTTTGTCATCCAGCTTCTTTGGGCCAAGTATATGTGGAACATTTGAGAAGATCTCTCTAAAATATAGTATGATTTCTGCTTTTACAGTAAAGAAAAAAAAGCATGTAATAGACCCACATTTAAGTCTCCTACATACCACATAGCTGTATAGAACATTTCCTATGACCTAAGCAGAAATGTATATAACAAATTAATTGCTATGTTTCTACTGCCAAATTAAAGCAAAAAGACAATACTGCTAACTTTGTTTTATTATTTTTTTAAATATTTTTTTTAAAAATTGTTTCTTTCCTAAATTTCTACCATCTGTAATTCCTGCTGCTCTTGTGAATAATTTTAATAATAATTTTTAAATAATTTTAAATTTCAAAAAGAACTGGTTTAAGAGTTTCTACTAGTTCTTTGCCATCACAGTTTAAACCTCTCTCAAGTTGGTATGGCTATGTAACAGAAGGCATTAGAGGATATTAATCTATAAGCTACTTAAAAACTCATGAGTCAGATTACCACCTTGCATTGACCTCTGTTCCGTGGGCATTTGGCTACTGGTCTCATAGTAGCTACATCATTAGACTGCATGCACTTCTTTGCTTCCTGGAGTCTTTTGTGTTATTAGTTTAGAAATTAGCCTTAGTTAGTAAAGAACTTAAGTGTTAAGATTTTTAGTGACTAGAAACTGGTCCAGGGGACCACATGTCCATCAGAGGGAGTGCCAGAAGTAAGTAAGAAACAGTGGTAGAAAAGCTGTGGCAGTTTCCGAGAACTGGCGGAAAGAACCAATGCCTCTTAACTTGCAGTGAGGGAGGAGAACAAATAGCTAGGTTTAAGGGAGCACCAGCAGGTTGGAGCAGGTTGATGACCCTCCCAAATAGTTTGCACTTTGTTCTTCATTACTGTGGGGAGACTGAGTGGAAATTTAAGGTGCTTTGAGCAGTGCTTTCAAATTCTAGGCTTGGTGTTCAAAATGACTGTAATATGAATCTGCAAGTAAGTAGATGAATTAGGAAGGTGTATGGTGGGGCAAGCCAGAGATGATTGTGGTGTCTAGACTAGGCTACTGTTGGTATTTATTAGAGATGAACAAGATTTTAAAGGAGAAGGATCAATTTGTAATTTCTTGGCATTGATACTAGTCAGGGTACCCTTAGGATAGGGAGAGTCAAAAACAGTTGGGAGCATGAGATAGAAGCAGGAGGCGACTAAAGCACTAAGTACCATTTTTGGTGAAAATTAATTCATTCTGTCTTTTGTTTGGTAATCAAAAGAATTCAAGGTTGATTAGATATTTAGATATGCATGCCTTTTATCCTAGCACTTGAGAGGCAAAAGCAGATGAATGACTGTGAGTTCAGGGCCAGCCTGATGTATATGGTGAGTCTAGGACAGCCATAGCTGCAGAAACTAGAGACTGTCTCAGAGACAGAACCCTGTCTCAGAGAGAGAGAGACAGACAGACACAAACTAGAGACCCTGTCTCAGAGAAAGAGAAACAGGAGCTAGAAACCCTGTCTCAGAGAGAGAGAGAGAGAGAGAGAGAGAGAGAGAGAGAGGCTTAGTTGCTTGTCTCAGAGTTAAATACTGTCCTGAACTGATTTGAGTGTGATTGATTAATGAAGGTAGCCTCAGCTTGATGCCTGTCACTCAACAGCAAAGAAGCTTGAACTTTTTCTTCCTGAGATTGGCCTAGAGCAGTGGTTCTCAACCTTATTAGTGATGAGACCTTTAAATGCAGTAGTTCCTTGTGCTGTGGTGACCCCTAATGATACAATTATTACTGTTGTTACTTTATAACTGTAACTTTGCTACTGTTATGAATCAGAATATAAACATCTGTGTTTTCTGATGGTGTTTGGCAACACCCTAGGGATTCTCAACCCACAGGTTGAAAAACATTCACTGGTCTAGAGACTTTAATATGCTTATCTGGGCATTGAACTGTTAGCATAGCCTTCACGTTTTTATTATATCTATTTATTTATTGTATGTTTGCCTGTGTATGGTGGCTATGAGTGTAGCACAGCACACATGTGGAGATCAGGGAACACTTTGTGCTGTGAGTCAGTTTTTTCCTTTTACTGTTAGGGTCCTGGGGATCAAATCTAGGCTGTCGGGTTTGGTGGCAAGCACCTTTACTCAATGAACTTTCTAGCCTGTGTGTGTCTTTAGGTAACAGTACCATTGTTGCCTCAAGAGACTAGGAAAGGGACCCGTGTGTGTGTGTGTGTGTGTGTGTGTGTGTGTGTGTGTGTGTGTGTGTATTCATTCTGTAAACATTTTTATTTATTTTATTTATCTTCGGACCTGCCCAGGCATAGAATTACTGAAAATACAAAACTAAGTAAATAGCCCAGTCACTTAAAAGAAGTTAAGTAAACATGTGGAAACACACACACACACACACACACTCTTCCATGCTGTCTTTACCAACACTCCTGAGACTGTACCCGTCGAGGTGTCGTTTCCAGACGTGTCCATCCCACAGTCCCACAGTCAAGGCAGTCTGAGAAGACAGACATGTCATTCCACTTACCATATCTCTGTATCATAAACTGTCCAGGCTCTCCCTCCCTCTTGTCTGTCTTCTGCTGACTGCTTTTTACTTAGATCATCCCTGCATGTTGTCACAGGTGCCAGCTCTCCTGTCTGTTCACACTCTCTAGGTGAGTTCATCTAGTTCTGGGGATTTAAATAACCAGCTAATGAATTACTAACGTTTATATCCAGATCGTACCTTTTCAAAATGGGTGTGGTGGCTTTTGCCTATAATCCCAGCACACAAGAAGGCAGGTAAAAAGATCAACACAAACTTGACTCCAACCTTATCTACACAGCAAGTTCTCCATCTCAAAACTAACTATAATGATACAAATAACGTTTCCTTGTCTGAGGCCATCCTGGGCTACATAGTGAGTTCCAGGCCTGCTAGTGCTACATTCTGAAAACTTGTCTTTAAAAAAGAAAAAAAAGCCTATTCAACTTTAGATATTTATTTACATCCAAAATGTGCATCCTTATCCCCCTCACAGAGTCCTTCTCTCCTTCTCTGAGCATCCTCTCCCACTGAGTCCAAGGCAAGGGAGCCCTGTTGGGGAATGGATACCACAGTCAGACTACAGCTTTAGGGAGATAGGCACTTTTAAAAGATCACGTATTCCAACATTTACTAGGCACCTCAAACTTGTAATCAAATGTAACTCTTCTACTGTTTGACAATCTGTATATCACATAATTAATTTTAGATTTGTCACCACCCAAGAAAGTCATCTTCCCTTTCTGGCTTGGTTTCACTTCTTGATCTGGTATCACCTGAATGAGCCCCATTTCAGTTAATGACCACATTTTCCAGTTGTCTAGAGCTAACTCATAGCCCTTGATTTGTTTCTTCTCTTGGGACATTTGGTCTACCATCAGGTCTTGTCAGTCTTAAAATATCAAGACTCTAATTCCATTATCATTATGATCATTCCAGTTACAGCCCTGCCTTCGCTCTTCAGGACCACTTCCTGAACTAGCAGCTGGTATCTGAGTTTCCACTATTTTCCCCATAGCCTCTTAGATCCAGCTCTCAGAGTAGTTTTTTGTTTTTTGTTTTTTTTTGTTTTTGTTTTTGTTTTATACATTGAATATGATCACACACTTTCCCTGAGCCAATTCCTACAATGGCCCCCATTGTGACTTCGCTGTTGCAGAACTTTTAATAACCTTGTACTATTTTACTATTTCTATTCCAGCAATAATGATTCCTGGGACAAGACCTTATTTGCCTTTATTTGCAAGTTATATTTGATATTAAGCTTATTATACAGTTACAAAGGCCACATTAGGTTCCTGAGGGGAAATGCTGGGATTATACTTCAAGTATTGCTGGTTAAAGGGTTGGGTCACTGTAACTAACTTTTTGTTTTTTCAGCTCAGACTCTTGTAGTCCATGTTTACCTAAGAGCTGTTTGAAATCCTAAGATTTGGGGCAGTTTTGTTTGTTTGTTTTTTTTAATTTGCCCTGTGTGAAATAACTACAGCTTTTCAAAAGCTCTACTTCAAAACAAGGACTGAATTATGTAGATTTGGGGTTTTTTCCTCTTCTTACTTCTGTTTTGGTTATTTCGTGTTTTGTGCTGCAATAGCTAAAAAGAAGTTACCACTTAAAATGTTTAGTCTTGGTTCTCTCAAATCTGTAAAAAGGGGTGTTTCCCATCTGAGATTGGCACTAGGCAAAATACATTGGAGTAAAATCAGTGAAATTACTAAGAGGTTAATAGAATTTTTTAGCTAAAAAGCATCAAAAGTAAATTTCCTTGCTATTTCCAATCTGCCCTTGGGCTTCTTAGTTGGACGTAGACATCCTATCACTATGTTGCTTATTGCTCGAGTGATGCTCAAATAAATCCTAGAGAAATGGTTCTTAAACCTGTGTGTCTTAACCCCTTTGGCAAACTTATATGTCCAAAAATGTTTATGTTGTGATTCATAAGAGTAGCAAAATTACAGTTATGAAGCAGCATCAAAAATAATTCTCTGGTTGGGGGTCATCATAACATGAGGAGCTGTATTAAAGGCTTCCAGAATTAGGAGTGTGAGAACCACTGCTCTAGAGGTACTCGAGTTTTGCAAAAAAGCCACTTTCTGCAAATATTTAATTAAAGCTGAACAACCAAGAATCTCTATATCAATACCTATTCCTAAATAGGACTGTATTTAACGTATTAAGCATTGTTGTAAAGCATGGTGTATCATATGGGACCACCTAGAATTATCTTTTATAGTTGGCTTGCTTTTTACATTTTATTTTAAATGTTCAATGATTTGAGCATTAAGACTTTTCATGTATGGAGTGCACACGTGTGTGTGTGTGTGTGCCCACCTACACACTCTTCCATGTAAAGTATGTTAAAAAAAAACAGAGTTTGGTATTAGGTGTCTTCTTTAGTCACTTTCTGTTTTATTTACTTGCTTGATTGTTTGTTTTGAGACAGAAGTGTTCCATGAACCTGGAGCTGGTGGTTGCAGTTATCAGGTTAGCCAGTGAGCTCCTGGGGGCCGCCACTGCCGCTACAGCCACCACTGACACCACCACCACCACCACCACCACCACCACCACCACCACCACCACCACCCGTTAGTGTTACATGCGCTCATGACCATGCCTGCATCTGTTGTGGGTGTAGGGCATCTTAACTCATGCCCTCAGGAGTGCACAGTAAGCTCTTTACTCACTGAGCCATCTCCCCAGCCCTGAACATTACTCTTAACAATAACTAGGCAAACAAAAAACAGAAACAAAACCTACTTGGGCAAAAAATGAACACATTTGAAATATTTGTTTAGAATAGCATTTACTTTTAAAGCATATATTTTGGATAGCAAGCCTAGTTTGGAAGGATCCCATCAATATGTTTTGTTTATAAGATTCACTTTGCTGTGGCAGACAGTAGAAAAGAACCACTGCAGGCTGCGGGGACATGCTGAGAGTGGTGCCTGACAGGGCTGGCTAGCTATTGAATAGAGAGGCCTCTTTTTGGTGATAAATGCCTGAAATGGACTGTGAACCTCCAAAGGAGACTAAAATTTTAATTTGAGGGAGTCTGTAGCAGACAGACTTGAGTGGATGCCTGCTAGCCCAGAGCCACCTTGATAATCATTGTTCTCTGGTGACTGATACTCAGACTATCAACACCCCTTATCATTACACTTTGGGGCTGTCTGTGGGTTCACTATCATCTGTTGGCTTCCAATGCAAGTCATACTAATTCAGAGTCTTCTAAAGCATCCCCAGGAGCTGTTTTCAAGCCATAGCCCAGCCTTCCACTACCTACGTGCCCTAGTCATCTTTCTTCCTATGTTTTAAAAGCTGCCTTCCTTTAAAAATAAAATAAAACAAAACAAAAAAAAACTGATTTTTTTTTAAAAAATTATTTTTTATTTTTTGCTGGTATGATTTTTATTGGTTATTTTATTTTTACATTTCATATGTTATCCCCCTTCCCGATTTCCCCTCTGCAAACCCCTCAGCCCATCCCCCTTCCCCCTTGCTTCTATGTGGGTGCTCCCCCACCCACCTACCATCTCAGAGTCCTAACATTTCCCTACACTGGGTCATCAAGGCTCCACCGGATCAAGGGACTCCCCTCCCATTGATGCCACATAAGGCAATCCTCTGTTACATATTCAAGTGGAACCGTGGGTCCCTCCATGTGTACTCTTTGGTTGGTGATTTAGTCCTTAGGAGCTCGGGGGGGGGGGGGGGGGGGGGCGGCAGGGTCTGGTTAGTTGATATTGTTGTTCTTCCAATGGGGTTGCAAACTTGTTCAGCTCCTTCACTTCTTCCCCTAACTCCTCCATTGAGGTCCCTGTGCTCAGTCTGATGGCTAACTGTGGGCATCCACATCTGTATTGTTCAGGCTCTGGCAGAGCCACTCAGGGAACAGCTATATCAGGCTCAACAGCTTTGATTTTTCTTCCTTTTTTGCCAGATCACGTTCTTATTCAGAAAATTGTAAGAGCCTGTAATTGTTTATCAGGATCATCAGTAAGAGATTAAGGAGGGTTGGGATAAGGTTATTTAACATGCTGATAAACTTTCTGAGCAGGGATCTTAAAGTCTGAAATTTAAAGTGTCCTCCCTACTGTGGCTGACAGAAATGAAAAACAGATGCCAAGGGCAGGAGAGCTTAGGCAAGAATCGCTGGCTCTGGTTTCTGTCCTTCATTTTGTTTCATGTATATCAGAACTCTGCACTGCAAATCTACCCTCTGCCCATAGAGTGACCTTTGCTTTTTCCTAAAGAAAGATTTTCCCATGAGTGTGGTATCATCTAGTCAAGACCTACCTTTCTCATAGTCTCCTAGGCTTTCCTAGCATTTGTTCTAAGTTGTATTTGTATTCTAAACTTCCTTGGAATGCTTACCTAGCTTCCTAGTAAGTTCAACCTTAGTGCTAGATCTTTCTCGGGTGTTTCCCTCTATAATGTGAACTCTGGCATAGAGGATTAGGGCTCCACACTCTCCTATCTTCCACAGCAGATGTATGCATAGGATAGGGTGGGATAAGAAAAATAGCAGGATGAAATAAACCAAGTCCTAGGTTGTTACAGCTTAGTTATTAATGGAACAAGGATTAGGGATGGAGGAGAGAACATCAACTATGGGATTTCTAAGTCTTCTGTATCGAATTCTGTGATTATAATTGAAAGGAATTGACTAAGAGAATGTGGTGTGGTAGAATGAGAGGAAATTTTAAGTTAATTCTGGGCATATGAGCCTCAAAATCTAAGTAGAGGTTGGTCAGGGAGTTATGTTAGTGCTTGTCAATAAGTGAACTTTGCTGTCACTGGGTTTATAATAAAGACTGTTCTGTAGGCAGTAATAAGTAGACATCTTTGGAAAGACAGCTGAGGAATGGAGATGAGACCCAGTTGTCATCCTATAAGTATAGCAAGTCTCCAGGGTGGGGCTGATGTAGAATGAGGAAAGAGCAGGTACTAGGTTATAAATTAAGAGCTGGCGTCTCTTAGCACAAGGAAGAGGTAATATGGAGTAGAAAAGTCAGCAATTTGAAAGTAGTTTGCATTTAAATGGCACTGAAAAGTTGCTGAACTTGATGGAGACTTTCAATACCAGTTAAGCTGAAGCTGTGAGCTGGAGTCCAGGAGCCAGCTCTGAGCAGCCTCCAGGGAAAAGTTCAGTGCTCTGATTAGGAGAGTTGAGAAGGCAGGACTGATGGAAATGCTGAGAACTCTGCCCTACTGTGGAAGGCTACCCTAATTCCACATGAAGAGGGGCTCCACAGGCTCTGCACACATGGTTTACTTCAGGAAGAGTAAGTTTAGCCATGGAAGATAGTTTAGGGTGAGATTTCCCCTATGAAAGAAATGTAACCTGAACTTCTTTACATAAAAGCCCCATGGATTACAAGAGTCAACATTGACCACCCGTGTCAAATCAACCATTACCTTTTAATTTTTCCTTCTTAAAGAACATTACTTTACCTCCACTAAGAAATGAACTTGTCACCAGGAAGCCTTTTGATTCTGTCCCTAAGTCTGAGGTTAAATTACCAGCTTATGATGGTAGAACTCTAACAGCATGAATCTAAAATCTAACAGGTGGAATCTAAAGTAAAGTGGTATCATTATTTATGAAATGGATAATGATCCTGGGAATGTTCTGATGTTGATGATAATGGACCGAGTCTCTGAACCTGTAAGCCAGCCCCAATTAAATGTCCTTTATAAGACTTGCCTTGGTCATGGTGTCTGTTCACAGTAGTAAAACCCTAACTAAGACAGAAATTGGTACCAGGAATAGGGTATTGCTGTGATAGGCCTAACCATGCTTTTGTTTGGAAAAGTGCAGAATTGGGGACTTTGGATTTGGAAAACCATGAAATGTTTTAAGTGGGGCTTAATGAGCTATCCTAGTAGGAATATGGAAGACTTTGTTGCTGTGAGTGATTTGAATTGTGTGGACCTGGCCCAGGAGATTTCAAAGGAGAAGAATTTCAGAATGTGGCCTAGAGACTGTTTTTGTGGTATTTTGGTGAAGAATGTGGCTGCTTTTTGCCCTTGTATGAAGAGTCTACCTGAGGCTAAGGTAAAAAGATTTATATTAATTGCATTGACGAAGTCTCAAAAAAAGCCCAGCAAAGACTTTGTTCTGTGGTTATGTCTCATGAAGAGCATTTTGAATAAGTGTAGCAATCTTAGAAAGGAAAAATATAAAATATATGGTTCGAGTATTAAAGGGGCACCAGGAAATAAAATAGAGCCAAGTCCTGTGTTCTAAGAGATAGCATATTATTGGAGTGGGGCTTTGGGGCAAGATCCTACCCAGCTAAATTTAGATTCAGGCATGGTGGTATACACCTTTAATCCCAGGAGAAAGGCATACAGATCTCTGAGTTCAAGGTCAATCTACAGAGCAAGATCCAGAACAGTCAAGCTTAGGCACTGAAGGAAAACAGAAAGGTAGTGATAATGTAATAGAATAAGGGACCTATGTTCCAGCTACTGCAAGCAGCAGAACTCAGCTGCTGCAGTCATGTGGCTCTGGCTTTAGAGTGAAAGATAGAAGGGACTACTGGGACAATTGATGCTGGTTAGTTGGAGCTAAGAAATTAGCAGTGATTAAGAAGAGACCAGCATCACTGAGGTGAAATCTTCTGGGAAGTGTTTTCTGAGAGTACAAAGAAGCTGTATTCTAGAGACAGCCAAGGTTGTACCTCATGCTGCAGCGATACTTGGTAATGTGTATCACCCAGTTGGTACTGGTTTTGAAGGTATGAAGGGATCATGAAGAGCAGCTGAGGCTTGGCACTGTGAGAGGCCATGGAAGACCAATGGTGAAAGTGCAGCCTCAGTTGTAGTTGATGGCCCAGGGCTTAAGGGGTCACATAAAGGATTTGAGGCTTGGAATCATACAGACAGCCTATGAGAGGCTATTGGTGAAGTCTAGTTCCAGCAGAAGATCCCAGTGTATTGGAGATGCCAGTACCATGGGATGATCACCAAGAACAGAAGCAGCAGTGGAGTGACTCAACCTGAGCTTAGAGTGCTACAGAGGGCAGAGCTGGAAAAGTAACACCAGCCCTTTGGAGGAGCCCAGAAGATCATGTGTGGATCCCAGACATTGGAACAAGAAACTTTAACTTGGAGACCCCAAGATTTTCAAGATGCCAGAGTCATAGCATATCTGCTGAGGAATGCTGCCAACAGGGAGTGGAACCAGCCCAGGAAAAGAAGTTTGCTGCTGTCAACACAGATGAAAAAGGAGTTGGAGATCTGAAGACTGCTTTGATATCAGACATGGAGATGCAGAGTTTGGAGTTTGTCCAGCTGGTTTCCTGTCTTGATTTTGGAATTACAGTTAAGTGATTTGATAGATCTCAGAAGAGACTTTGAACTTTGAACTTTTAACATTATTGAGGTTGCTATAGACTCTGGAGACTTTGGAAGCTGGACTAAATGTACATTTTTATTATGCTATGGCTAGATATAGCCCTTATAGACTCATGTGTTTGAATAAGCCTGTGGGGGCCAGGGAGTGGAATGTGATGGTTTGTATATTCTTGGCCCAGGAAGAGGCACTATTAGGAGGTTTTACCTTGTTGGAGTAGGTGTGTCACTATGGGCATGGGCTTAAGACCCTCACCCTAGCTGCCTGCCTAGTAGCCTAGTAGCCTTCTACCCTAGTAGCCTTCAGATGTAGATGTAGAACTCTCAGCTCCTTCTGCACCATGCCTGCCTAGGTGTGCCATGCTCCTGCCTTGATAATGCACTGAACCTCTGAACCTGTAAGCCAGCCCCAAGTAAATGCTGTCATTTATAAGACTTGCCTTGGTCATGGTGTCTGTTTACAGCAGTAAAAACCTAAGACAGTCTAACTAAAGTTTACCTGTTTTTCTTTTTTTTTTTTTATATAGAATTTAATTCCTTTTCGACCTTCAATTCAGTTTCAAGGACTCCAAGGGGTGAGTACTCTCAATTTAGGGGGAAAAAAATCTAATTGTATTAAATACCATAAAGCTTTAAACTTTTGCTTTTGTCTTACTCTCTTATATAATCAGTCAAATATTTTGTGAGCTTCTTAAATAAATGAGATTTTCTATCAGATTTAAGATGTTTGAATTGTCTTTATATGAAAAAAAACAGTTTTTTGCAAATCATAATGGTTGTGCATTCATTGAAGATTAAACATCACAGTTTTATGGAAATATATTGCATTTACAACAACTAAGCAAAGGATTGATTTCATGCAAGTTATGACTACAATTGTTCCTGTTAATAAAATGTAGATGTGTGTTTAATCTCTTAATTTTACACAGTAGGAAATGAAATGTATAAATAGAAAGTAAGCTTTGCTGGTGCAGGCACTATAGTATGTCTGCTTTATACTACACTAGGCAGTATAGCTTGGAGGTCATGTGGACAGGACCCTGGGTCCAGTCACCAACTCCAAAACCAACAAGCATAATATAGAACTTTTAATTAAATGGACCTGTGACTTTTGTGTTTATAATAGATAATTAACATTATAGGAGTAGCATTGGTATAGCTTTCTTAAATTTATTAATTTTATGTGTATTAATGTTTTGCTTGTGTGTGTATATGTGTATCACATTCATGCCTCATACACTCATAGTTAAGAAGAGGATGGTCGGTTGTGGGTGGAATGGAACCTGGGCTGTCTGCAAAAACTGCAAGCGCTCCTAACTGTTGAGTCACCTTTCCATCCCTAGTATTATTTTTTAATTGTTACTATTAATATTTAACATTAAGAAACTAGATAGATGTTTACTTTGCTTCCTTGTTTGAATTAGTAAGCATTTATATTCCTATATGCTACCTATGTAGCATGGCCATTTGGATTAACTATAAGTGGAGTTTAGGGCTTTGGAGAAAAGGCAAGCCCAAGGAAGATCATAAGCTTGGTCATTGTAAATGTACATCCTTGTGACTTTTTTTTTATAACATCAGAAATATAAAAATGTGCCTATGTGAGTAAATAGTCTTTTTAAATCTTAAAACTTGAAAATCTGTGGAGCCAGATTAATTACATCATTCACTGGAATCATTCCTGGGGAATGGAACCATGACAGCTTTACAACGCAGTTCTCTCTCTTCCTTAGTGACTACATGTTGATGGATGGGGTCCTATAGAAACGAGCATGCTCTGAATTTTCTTGTATAGCTTTTCAGGTGGTGATTACTAACCTCACCTCATTTTATATCCACGAGGTTAGTTCAGTTGTTTATTTAAAGTTCTTGGAGTTTTCTGCAGTTTTTAATGACATCAGTAATACATGAAGGGAAGATCCAAAGAGGCCAGAATCCTAGAACTCTGGTGGGCGCTGGCTTTTCAGGCAGGAAAGTGAGATCCAAGCTGTACTTCTTGGATCTGGAGTGGGGTGCTACTGTTCTGGAACTGCTGCTTCCCCTAGCTTTCTCTACCTTGTTTGAGATCTCAGGCTAAGAAAAGGTAAATAAAGGACATTTTCTTAGGAGGCACTAAGTTAGACACAACAGCCAAATGACAGGGAGTGAATACTTAAGACTACCAAACTTTGATTCTGATTCCGACATGCAGTTTAGCACAGGCATAGGTTTCTGCGGTCTATTTCTTACCCTAGGTCCTGGGCAAGCAGTTTATAGTTGAGACACTGGACTTTCTTTTGCAACTCCCTTACCTCTCTGCACAGCTACCCTTGAACCCACGTTTGCAGCCTTCTTCCTACTACTTATCTTTGCCATGCCACTGTATCCCTTGCCCGAGTGTAGTTTGCTGCCAAAGGCAATTTAGTTATAAAATGACTATAAAATGGTTTAACTCTCAACATGTGTTGGAATTTTAACAGGTAAGCTTTCAGCCCAATTACAGGGATTGTGTTTGTATAGTGAGTGGGGCTCGTAGGCACTGTAGACTGAGAGACTAGGATGCTTGGCCCTACCTTGCTTGTTCTGTGTCTGTCTCATCAACACCCTACCCTTTTCATTATTCCCCTGGGAACAAAATTATGGACTCAGCATTGTTTTAGAGCCTGCAGCTGCATTCTATCTACCCTTCCCCCTTCCATTTACAGAGCTTTCCCCAGCCCTTTGGGACTTAGTAAAAACAAAGACTCATTACAGGGGAGAGAGTGGGTTGGCACAGCCCACAGGGAGTCCGCAGAGCCATAACTGTGAGGGTCTTCTATACAGTGCTCCTCTGTTGTTCTTTAGAGCCATGATAAGTTAACATTGCCTGTGCTGATTGCTTTTACAACCCTTCAGAAGTATGCTTATAGAGCTTTCCAGTGTGGAAAATGCTTAGGGTTTTAAATTGAAAGGTTTAAATTTAGAATTCCCACAAAAGATAACTGTTTCTTAGTGATAGATGTTTGTCTTTTTATATCAAATGTAATTGGAAATAAACCTTAACTGTCATGATAGTACCATATATAAGCAAATTTGAAACATTGTTAAAATATCCTTCTAAAAGTATTACATATATCCCTTGTTTGCCTGGTGAAGTTATGCTAAGTCTGCATGGTTATGATAGTCCTAGTTGCTAATTATAGGATCCCCCACCTCCCTCGGCAATATCTATAGAGAGTCAGAATTTAGATCTTGGCAGATTAGCGTTTAAGCCTATTTGCTTTTTTGTTTGAACATGTTCTGTTGGGTTGGTGTTACCATCTGCATAAATACAGACTGAAACATTAAAGTATGGCAGTATGGAATTCTAAGTCGTTCATTATTTGGGTTTTATTTCTATAGCTAAGCAGTAGCTTTCATAGGAGAAAATGGAAACTATGTCTGAGAGGCACCTACACTTTTCCCATAGTGGGAAAGGGCACACAGGAAATTTGATGCTCATTGAAGGTGCTTTCTGTCAGGGAGCAGTTGGTTCTGACTGTTGAGTTCATGAATGTTAGGAACTTTGTACAACTGAAAATATCCTCATTTATTCTCTAGTGTGGGTCAGCCAGTTTGTCTTCCTGGGTCTAATGTATACCTAGAGCACCTACATGCAACTTCAGATGTTTAAGGTAGACTATTCAGAGGAAAATGACAACGCAATGTACCAGTTTCCAAAGGCTGCATCTTTATAGTCAGGGAAGCATTATGAAAAGTAGCACTGTTCTCTCTTCCTCTTAACATAGTGCAAGTGAAGCAGGTGACTTCCAAGGATGTCTGTTCCAGTGGAGTTTGGGAAACTAGTGTACATAACTTTATGAAATTGAACATTTCTAAGGGCAAACAGTTGGTAGAGGCAGGGTATACTCCAGGTGAAAAACTCTTCCCATGTACTGGAGTACTCTGAAAGAGTTTCTGGAAAGTTCACTCTGTTTAATGCAGTCAGCTCTTGATACAATTGACATAACAGTTGTTTCACAAAGTATAAAAGTACCTAGTTGACATATTAATAAGTTCTTATTATTCTGCTTGCTTCTTGGTTTTATGGTGTTTTCTGGGTTTGTTTTATTTTATTTGAGTTTGACTTTTTTCAGTTGTGGCCTCTCTGTGTTGCCCAGGCCAGCCTAGAATTTTCAGTGTCGGTCAAAATGACCTTGAACTTGAAGGAATCCTCTCACCTCTCCTGCCAAGTGCTGGAATGCCTGGCATTTAGCTACCTACGCAGCTTGTTTAGTTTTGTGAAGCCTCCCTATATGTCCCAGGCTAGTCTAGAACTTATGATCCTTTGCTTTGGCTTCCTAAGCACTAAGATTTCTGACATATGCTAGCATGACCAAGCTCTGCATTAGTATGAAAGAATATAAAGCTAGGTAAGATATGGTCTTCACTCCTGCAGAATTTCCAGCCTGACAAACACATGCAGACTAACATTTAGGAAAGAATCAATAACAAATAAAGGATTTAGCTAGAACCTTCACATAGCACTTCTATAAAAGGGCTATTCTATAGGAATCATCAATAACAAGGCTTTGTGTGTGTTTCTCACTGCTGTGAATCAACATTTTAAACAAAGTTTTTGTGGGTTCAAAATGGTATATGTTAGCTCTGCATGATGCTGTGGACCTGTGATGCCAGCATTTCAGATGCTGAGGCAGGGACATCTAGAGTGCAAGCAGAAGCTTCCTAAAAAACAAACAAACAACAAAAAAACAGAAAAAACAAAAAAAAACAAAAAGTAAAGTTCTCTTTTGACAACAAATGTATAAAACTCTAAAAGCCTAATTAAGAACTAACACAACATTTTATACACAAATAAATATGAGAAATGAGATAGTTGGGATAAAATCTGAAATAGCAAAATTTTCAGTAGCAAATAATGGCCACATTTGCTGGTACATGGTGGATGCCCTTGCAATTAATTTGCTTGTGGCTTCAGGGAGTGATTATCTCAGGAAAATGAGAAATAATGTTAACATTGTCATGTTACATGATTATAGAATCCATATTAATTTAGTATTTATTATGAGAGTGTTATCCAAAAGTTTTTTTAATTATTTACTTTCAGACTTAGCAACTGCAGAGGCTATAGAAGTTTTATAGATATAATTTTTAAAAATTATCTTAAGGATATTGAAAAGATATTTTTTATATACTATGTATTTTGTATACTGAATAAAACATGATAACACGTGTCTTTTCAAGACAAAAGAAGTCAGCCAAACAAGCTTTAATGACTTAAATAGTGTTATAAATTCTTGCAGTATCGTCATTAATGCAGAAGCTCAGAGGTTTGGATTCTTTTTTTTTTTTTTTTTTTTTTTTTTTTTTTTTTTTTTTTTAAATAATTTATTTATTTTTGAACATGAAATGCTTTTTTATAGCATGTTTCACAAGGGGAGGGGGTAAGAGGGGCCAGATGGTGGAAAAGTACAAAATCTTCTTGGCCTGTGCCTTGAAACATGTCATGGTCTATACGGTACACTGCCTTGAATTATGATCTACCTGCTGTTCTTGAGGTTTGGATTCTGTTTTAAAATTTTTTATTTAAGCTCTGAACTTAGCATAGCATTCAGAAATACTTTGCTAATTATTTATTTTACTTTGTAGGGTCAGGGGAGAAGATTGAGTCTAAAGGATTATAGTTTTTGAAATTAGTAGGCAATTTGAACCCACCCTGAATATGTTGCCCTCAGACTGCCCTACCCTACCCAACTTGGTACCTGGAAAGCAAAGATAACTATGGGCTTGGAACAAGTAGCAAAGACAAAAATAAATCCTCAGCACTGCCTCTGTCTTAGATGATATGCCTTCCTCTGGCTTCTTTCCCCCTGCTGTTTCTGGTTTGGCTAGCCCACTAGTTTTATGAACAACTGTGTCTCATCAGTCTGTTTAAAAGTTGATGATTAGGGGCTGATACTCTTGTCTCTGAATGTGACTACCACTAGAAGACTGTTAAAGTTATATTCTTGTATAATGGCATTTTGTTCTAAGATTTTGAATACTGGTTTATGCATAAGAACATTTATATTAATATTTATACTGAATTTAAATTCTTTGGATATTAATTATCAAAGGTGTTAGTTAATTATTTAACTTTTATGCACATACATAGTTTTTTTTTTCATTCATTTTAGGTAAGGATATGAGCTGCCTCTAGACACTCATTATCTCTAACGAATGAAGTCATAGTGTGAAGCTGTTGTAATTTAACTAGCCTCTCTAGTTTTATGCTATCTCTCATCTCTGCCCTGCTGTTCTTTCTGCATAAGAACTCACCTTGGGCTTACTAAATGAGCAGAGGCAGTGAGCTAAACTCAGTATCCTCACAGCATGAATGGGTATCGTTGCAGGTCTCCAAAACACAAAACAGAATCTAGGCTGGCCCTTACCTCTCAGGAGTTCAGAATGGCAGAAGAGAGGAGGGTAACTCTGTCTGTGTTTGTAGGGTCTCAGGGAACTATCTGACAGTATTTCCTAACTAGAGTCTTGCCAAGACCCTAAGGAGGAGCATAGTGAGACAGGTCCCCAAAGCGTGAGTGTGGAGAGGGGTGCTAACCCTTTCTGCTCTTCACTCTGGGAAGTGGGGCAGGAGCTGACTGATCTGAAAGGCCACAGATACTATAAATTAAGAAGCAGGGAGCTGATTTCTGGTCTTTGCTTGGCAACATCCAGGCACCAGGGTAGACAGTCCAGTCAGACAAAGATAAATGTGACCTCCAGATGCTAACTGTTCCTCCTAACTGACATTATGGGATATATTGTTTGTTGGTAAAATCTGTTGTTGATAACTTTGGAGTTTTTGTTTGTTTCCTATTAAAACTTAAAACTTGTGAAACCAAGTCATCTGTTTTTACAGATAACGTTATTTGATAGCACACAGTTATTTAAGCTTCGAAATAATTTTATCCTTCAGTGACACTGGCAGTTCCTATAGTTAGTTAAAATAGCCCTAAAATTTCAACCATTAGCAATATTAAAATAGCTGTTGACCTCTTTCTGTGTCCTGTGTGTACAAATGACAAAATTTTAACAACTATATTTGAAGGAAAAGAAAGAAAATCGGAGAGAGGTTAGAGAGTGGAGGAATCTGTATCGTCCCAGATCTTTCAAACAGTATTTTACACATATTAAAGAAAACTGTATTTCTGGCTCCAGTGTGTGTGTGTGTATTTTCCATTTTAACCTGTAAGTTGACTTTAGAATGCACCCCATTATCAGTGGCTTCTTCATGTTCATTATGTCACAGGTTGGTGACATTTTGAAGTACTTTAGATCATGACTCTTCTCCAGGTTGCTAGCCTCTTACATTTGGTGGCTCATTAACAATGCAGGGTAAGAAGATCCTGGTTGCTCAAGCCCTTCACATAGTCTTAATAGTGTTAACTTGACATATTATTAAATCTAGAGAATTTAAAGGGAGGAAATGTCTTTATAAGTGTTTTTGTTGCTGCTAAGAACTTTAAGCACTTCACATATATTAATCTTATCTAATTACTACATCAATGCTATGAAGGAGATACTGGTTATTTTTTTTTCTGATGTGTGAACTGTTACTTCAAAGTTAATGGTACTGAAGTGCCAGAAAGGTGGTACTTGGCCTTCTAGTACTTGCTGAAGGAGACTGCCTTCAGTGTAAGACATGTGGTCTCACCCCTGTCTATGATAAGTGCTGAATTCATATTTTTTAAATTTATTCTCACATCTTCATACACATTCATTGAGCGCCTCTCCAGCTGTTGATGAGAGTGGCAGTCAGGAAGACATTAGAGAAGTCCTTTGGGAGCTAAGTTTAAAGGGTGTCCAGAAGCTAGCTGGTGAGAGAAGAGGTAAAAAGACATTTGGAGCTGAGTTTTCACAGCTTGAGCAGAGGGCAAATGGTGCAGCAGGCGGGGTCTCACCTTCTCAAGGAGCTGCCTGTCTGTGGATCTCTGAGGAAGTCTGAACTTTGGAAAGCTTTCCCCTTCAGTTTCTTTCTTACAGCTGGATTCATTATACGAATACACATGCACACACACACACACACACACACACGTTTGCATGCGCGCACACACACACACACACTCAGACTTTCTCAGGAGATTTATAACTCATCAATTTCTGGGTAAGACTTCTAATGGGAGGAATCTGTCTACAGATGAATGTCTTTCAAACGTGTTTATAAATCGTTCTCATTCATACAAAACAGTTCTGCATGGGGAGATGGCTCCGTGGGTGAAGTCTGTGCTGCACAAACATAAGGACCTAAATTCAGATCTCTAGTGTCCACATAAAAAACAGGTGTGGCAGTGTACATCCCTAGAAGGCAGGAGTAGTGGTATCTTGTGATCTCCATGCCCAGCTAGTCTAGCCAATCAGTGAGATCCAGTTTTAGTGAGAAAAAAAGCAGGTGAAAAATGATAGAGGAAGATATTTCATGTAAACCTCTGGCTAAGCAATCATACATGCACATACCACCCCCACACACCCACACACACACACTTGTTAACCATACCCCAAGACAAAACATTTCACTTGAAGCCTTATCACATATGGATATGCACATTCATGAAGCTGAAACAAAAGTTCCACTGCCTGGGATTTATTTTACCATAACTTTCTCTCAACACCCCAGTTTTTGTTTTTTGTTTGTTTGTTTGTTTTCTCTCATTTAAAAAGAATCCTGTAAGTAATTAAGAAGAAATGTTCTAAAGAGCCTGGAGCCATGACTCACTCAGGAGCACTTGCTGCTCTTCCAGAGTTCCTGTGTTTGGTTTCTAGTACCCACTTAGCAGCTAACAACCATCTGTAACATCAGTTCCAGGGGCTCTGATGCCCTCTCTCAGCCTCTGCAGGTACCAGGCACACACATGGTACACCAACAAACATTAAGACAAAATTCTCCCATACTAAATAAATAAAAATAAATAGAAGGAAATTTAAAATAGTAAAAAGAATCCTGGCCAAAGTCCACTGAATTAATGTCATTCTCTTCCAGAAGGTTACAATCAATGGCTTTCAGAAACTGCAGGAGACCATCATCTGTTTTTAAGTTTTAATCTAAGAGTCAGTCATGTGGTCAGATTTGCATTTTACCATTCTTTGCCAGTAGCTGCTTTGACAAAATTACCAGGATTTGGCTGATGATAGAAGAGGTCAGTGGGAAGGGGGGAGGGGGAGTCAAGGATAGCTCTGTGTTTATTGCTTGAGAATTTGGTTGGATGGATGAGCCGTTACTCAAGACTGAAGTGGATGAAAACAAGTAGGCGATTGTTTGAGTCATGCTATGTAGAAGCTGTTTAGGTCTTTCTCCATACCTCGTCCAGCCTTCCTCTATCAGAGCATCAGCGCCAGAAATTTGTACTTAAAGGGGTTTTCAAAAGACAACTCCAAAGTACTTTTTTTTTACTAGTAAAAGGAGAGAGAGATTTATAGAGAGAATTCTGAAATGAAATGGAATTTACAGACTGTTTTTCAGCTGTGGAGGATACTTTCTTAGTCATGAATTCTTAAATAAGCCCTGCTACTAAGAACAGAAGCAGATTGGAGGGGGATGTGTGTACTAACTCAGTGGAAGGATGCACCATAGTTCTGCACAGCCTTATAGCTAGCTCTACAACATGGCACTGACCACATAGAGTGATGTCATTTTATCAGATTAGTGTAAAGTCAGGCAAAAGTCATATCGTGTGGTTTTCATATGATAAAAGTATTAAAAACTAAACACAGTGATAACTGCAGAAGATTCAATACTGGTTCCCTTTGGTGGGGAAAGGCAGGCTCAGAGGAGGAAAGCCAGTTTAATACAGACGACTTTACAGGTGTCAAGCTTTATAATTCAAACTGTGTTTATTTCTAGAAGTAAATGTGTAAATTATGGTTTGCCTTGTTATTACTAATTATAAATATAATTTTTTTATCTTCATGGGTTAAATGAAAAAGAAAAAAAAATAGAACATATTTCAATAGATACCTCCCAAAAGGCAATTGTTACCTGCATTTTCTAAATGTACCATAAACAAATACAAAAGAAATTTTTGGAGATGTCAGGCTTGATATGAAAAACTAGGCAAAAGCTGAATATTAAAGTGTTTTTAAAAGGTTAACAAAGGGAATCGAAAAGGCAGGTCTTGAGAATTTATCTGTGGTTAGACACAGCTGAGTATTGTGCTCCTTGGGGACTTGATAGAGCTGCCTTGTCATCTATCTGGGGAGAGCCCCTGTCTGCTCTCTCTGCAGGCGGAGTGCTAGCATTATCAAAGGTGTGGGAGCAAAGGAGTGTGGCTTCCGAGTTAAGACATAGGGGCAGTGGTATTGGGAGGGGTACTGAGGGGTACCCCGGGCATTCAATCTGGAAAAGACTGATTAGGGAATAAAGCTGCAGCAGTTGGTTAGATTTGAAGAGCCTGATGATACATAATTATACTCAACTCAGTAGAAAACTGATTAAGAACTAAATTGTATCTACTCCATCCAATAGAAGCTCCCAAGTAAGGCACCCCAGAGAAGAGCAGCCGGAAATATTTCAAAAGCCTTCAGTGTTTTGTTGGGGATAATAGAAATGGTAGCCATATTATGAAGGCAGCAATACTCGGCTAACTGGTACTGAGCACTTTCTTATCACTCAGGTGGATGTCTTTTGTTTTCTCAGTCCAAGTGTTGGTAATTCACTAAAGTCTGTCTTCAGAGATGAGAATGAGAAGGTGCATTTCCATTGGACAGTGAACAAGTGCTGACTTGTTTGCCACAGGTGTCTGAAAGTTCTGTATTTGGCTGTAAAGATGCTCAGGTGTTTGTGGTTTTGTTTCTTGGTTTTTAGGGAAGGTTGTGTTCTGTGTCTTTCTTGAAGAACTTGAAGAAAAGAAACTTGCAAATGTAAGATTAATATTGAAGAAACTCTTAGTACCTTACAGTTAATGACACTGTTTTTTTCTTAAGGCTTTCAAAATATTTAAGCGGATTGAGTCATGAAGGGCAAGTTTCATAGTGATAGCCCAAAATGTAATTTATTTTTATGCCTCCTTTATTGTTTCTGTTTGAGAAATGAAGTGAATGAACATTTTAGAACTGTGTAAAGTAAGACAAGAATAAGAATGAAACAGGTGTGTCTGGGCAAGTGAAAAGCAATTCTGTCGGATTTCCTCTAGTCTTTTGTTTTTTTGTTTTTCTCATCTCACACATATATTTTTAAAAGGTGCAGAGGCAGCTGAATATGGTGCTGCATGTCTGTAATTCCAGAACTTGGAAGTGATGACAGGAAGATCAGGAGTTCAAAGCTAGCCTCAACACCATAGTGAGTTTGACATTAGACTGAGCCACATGAGACCTCATCTTTAAAACCCAAAACAAAAGCCTAAATAAAGCTTTAAAATTGCAGAGGCAGTGTATTTATTGATTACTTTTAAAATAGTCTATATTTAAAGCTAGATTAGGAACATTTTTCAATAATAAAGGTTACATTGAAGTAGCTGCCTAACATTTTATTGTATTAATATCATCCATTTAGAGCCATTCTATGATTACTTATATTTTGCATAATAACAGTACAGGGAACATCCTTAGGTATTTTATTTTATTTTCGTCTCTGTTTCCTTAGGATAGATTCAGAGACATGGAATACACTACTAGGTCAGGAAGTAGGAGTGACTTTCAGTAGTGCCTCTAGAAGGATGCTGTTTTCTATTCCCACAGCTCTTTGGAAGTACTCTCGGGAGCTAATTCCCCTGGCCAGTATTGAATGCATGTTTTGTTTTGTTTTTTATTATTATTTCAAAGTAATCATTTGATAGTGTTTAAAAACTAACAGTGTGGACTAGAGAGACAGCTAGGACCTGGGTTTAGTTCCCAGCACCCACATCAGATGGCTTATGCCTGCCTACAACTCCAGGGGATCCAGTGTCCTCTTCTAGCTTCTACAGGCACTACACCCAGACACACACATGCACACATAGATACAAATAAATCTTCTTTAAAAACTGACAGTGTGATCTGCTTAATGATCCTGGGCCTATGCTAGATACTGCAGTATTTTACAATATCATGAAGTATCAGATGTTTTCATGTCCCCATTTGGTGTTGCCAGGAGTGGTCTTGATTTTCTCTTTTCCCTTTCCCTTTCCCTTTCCCTTTCCCTTTCCCTTTCCCTTTCCCTTTCCCTTTCCCTTTCCCTTTCCCTTTCCCTTTCCCTTTCCCTTTCCCTTTCCCTT
>NW_021620244.1:1282282-1312398 GCF_004785775.1 Grammomys surdaster
CCCTTTCCCTTTCCCTTTCCCTTTCCCTTTCCCTTTCCCTTTCCCTTCCTCATGCTTCTCCCCCAACATAGTGGGATGGTCTTTATGTTCATAATTGATGATACTGTTTGGGATAATTACCTTATTTAAGTAACTGTAAAATAATTATGGTATTCATGTAGCCTTTTATGTATTTTGCTGTTTTGACATTTTTGCATGTCATTTTTATAGTCTTAAAATTTAACATACTTAGATTTTTGCAATCTCCTTTTGATGGCTGTCTCTTGTAAAGGAATAATGTAAACTTTTAAGCTAGTGATGTCTTCCCCACACACACACCACACACACACATGCAATCACACTAGGAATTCAATGAGTTATTGGCTATTGATGATGTCACATAATTTACTATTTCATACAGCACTGTTGTCCTGGAGTGATTGCTTAGTGGGTGGTGGTGCTACTTTCTGGAAGTACATGAATATCTAGAGGGTAATCACCAAAGCGTTCCATTGTATATATTCTCCTCGTACAGGATTGCTCTACTACTGTTCATGTGAAAGTATTCACTCTTTCTTTGACAGCATCTCTTCCTCTGTGTAGAGACATCGACTTAATAGTTTTCACAATAAGCCAGCCAATACCATCCCTAGCCATCCTTCAACTCTATATTTCTTAAAGTTATAAATCAACTTATCTGGAGGTTTGACAGGCTCTATTTACATCTTCTATATTACATCAGGCCTCCCAAGGCTCTTTAGAAATCAGAACTATGATCTCTCATTTAGCACTTGATGTTTTATATCAGTAGTTATGAAATTAGATATAGTTTTTATTCCTTTATAGGTTTTAGAAAATTAGCACATGAATTTGAATTATGAAAATTAAATAGAAATACATTTTATGGTATTGTATATTTATATTCTACCACAGGAATTATTTTCTGAGGAGGTTATTTGGGGAAATATCTATAAAAATTCAAATACTACAGGTTTTACTCATCTTTAGGACTGTCTAGACACAAGAAGTTTGAAAAAAAAAAAGGAAACGCCAACTGGTCAACCACCTTTAAAAAAAAAATAAAACAATGTATTAAGATAATTATAATTAAATAACTGGTCAATATTATTTTTTTACATTTGTTTTTTTAAAAAAAATGTTTAAGGCCAACTGGTCAAGCTGTTTCCAGAAATTAAATCAGAGAGAGGAGAGAACAACGGGATGGGAAAATATGAACAACCAATGGACTCCAAACGAGAATGAGCATTGCAATCAAAGCATATGCCACCACATGCACCAGGCTAGCTGAAGATTTATGTTTAAAAAAATCTAAATAGCTTTAAACAGAAAAATGTCTTGAGATTAATTGATAGTGGAATGCAGAATTAAGAGCTGGTCACTCCTCTATTTCACTTTGGAAATAACCTTCCAAATAGTTGTTTATATTAGTGAGCATGCAAGTTTTCGTGGTGATTTTGATTGAACTGGGCTGAAGCCATGCATTTTGCAAAATCTCCGGCCTAGGCCAACCTTTCTGTTGATCTTCAGGGCAGCTCCTACCCGTCAGGTCTGTCTCTTCACTAGATTTACACCACTGCTGGTGACTGCCAGGCACAAACCTAAGTCTGCCAGCTCTTGCCTGCAGTTCCTCCTGGCATGGTGTGACTTTCCTCAGGACCGTGGAGGAGCAGGAGGAGAGAAAACTGACAGAGATTTGGAACTTGCTGTTCACATGTAACATGTAATTTTTTTCCTCGTAGAATTCAGATTTGAGCTTTGTTTCAGAAAAATTAAGTTTTTTAAAAAAAAATTCTGCTTTATAATTAACCAGGACAATGTCTCCCTGAGTTCTTTTAGTGTGCTCTCCCCAGCCCTTTAACTGCCTCCCTGGGTCTTCTAAGTTGTGTTTTTAAGAGGTTGGGATGGATTTTTAAATGGAACTTGAGGACAAGAGTTCTGCATTTTAGTAAAGAGCTACACTTTTTTTATATATATAAAAAGACATGTGTGTACTATAAATATAAGTACCACAAATCCAAAAGGCCATTTTGCCTAGTTTTTAGGATTAAACATAGCCTAAAAGAGACCAGAAACTTCCTCCTCCTGACCCATACCTTGCAGCAGGCTGCTGTACCCTTCAGTCTTGTGTTTTCTCTGGCAAGTCCTAGTTTCCCAAACAGCCGTAAGTGGGTTATTTCAACTTCATTTGTATTTTGTTTAATCACTGGCATGTTAGATTGTTTGTTTGTTTGTTTGTTTGTTTGTATAAATCTGCAAATATTTATGAGACATCTTCAATGTCCCAAACATAAATACAAATGAATGAGATCACAGCCCTTGAATTTAAACTACTCAGTCTGGTGGGAGAAAAAGACATAAATCAGAACCCAGTGTTCAACTTAGTAAAGAAGCAGTATAGGGTGTGGGGACTGTGGGAACCCAGAAAAAAAGCAACTAAGCCCACCTCATTAGAGAAGGACGAGCTTCCTTACAGAGAAAAGGTCCTGAGCTGAGTCATAAATGAAAGAAATGTTACCACAAGGTAAACAAGAAGCAGAGACACTGCCCAGTGTTTTCTGATGGCACAGTGCTGCCTCTGAGATGAAGGGCACTATGGCAAGTGAGACCCAGTTCAGCTGGTATAGTAGCAAAGAACTCTGGATGCCTATAAAGGTGCCACTCATGGATACCACTCGTGGATAGCTCGATAAGAAGCACCAATGGTGTATGGAACTAATGTGTTCAGACTGGCATTCGAGAATAGTTTTGACCTAAAACCTGAGTGATTTAGGGGTATGAACTGAATGATTTAAAGGTAGGACTGAGAAGGGATCAAAAAAAAAAGCTGAAAGACAAAAGTCATTGTCAAAGGCATGAGAGAATCTTAACCAAAGCAGGTAAGATGGATGAGAGCACATACTTAAGAAGTAATGGGGAGGAGAAGACAAACATGTGATCGGTTTGAGTTGGGACATCAAGGGTGATTTGAGAAGGAGAGAGGTAGACACTAAGTCTCCAGGACAACAGGGGCCTCAGAGGATACTATAGTGTTCTGGGAGATGATTCAGGGTTGTGAAGACAGTTTAGCTCTTTTCTATGTCAGCATCAGTTCTATGTAATGTATTCAGATTTTTAAAATGCTCTCTAAAATAAGAAATGATGAGAGCTGCTGTACTCACTAGGAGGTTTTAGTTTTTGCTCCCAAAGACTTCATATGTGTAGTCTAGCCATGACTGCATTTTGAACAAACTACTTAGATTTTTCCCATAGCTCTCTTTCTTTTCTCCAAAAGCTGCTTTAGCATTTGGCTCAATTTTACATTTATTTTTAAATATTTTTTTATTTTCTCATGCTCCATAAGCCACATAGGTTTCCCTGTATATCTCTAATTATCTGTTATTTGCATCTTACCCTTACAACTGCCCAGCCCACCCTATTTTCTTTCCTGGAAATACCCAGCTACTAACCAGCTTACTCCCAGCCACCTAAGTGATTCTACCCATCAAGCAGCTAAGTGAGTCATAACAGAATTCACTTTGAAGCCCGTTTTTAGATGGTGAAACCAACAATGGTCAGTTGTATTTAAGATTCGTGTCCAGCTTGTTAGTGGGTTCAGTTACATTAAGGTACTCAGTGTCACTTCCAAGATGAAAGACAGCTGGAAGCAAGGACAAGAGGAAACTGCAGGTGATTCATATCTGCACACATTCAGGCAGTTTCATTCTCTCAGACAGAATGCCATCTCCTCATTAAGTTTTCTCCCATTTCTCGCATTTAGTATGTCTGTGAGTTCCACTGCCTGTTGTTGCAGAATACATCAATTCCCATTTCTTTGACTCCTGCTCTTTGCCACCACCATCACACTCCTAGATTTCTAAACATATATGCCATGATGGCAAAGCTCTCACTCCATTTTATTCAACAGTATACCATAGAAATTCAAGCAGTACTCAGCATAATAGCACTCACTGAGTATTTATGGAATAAATAAATGAAACTGTAGTTTTACAAATAATACCAGTTATAAATATTACAATCAGTGTTTCCTCTAAAGTGGTGACAAGTTGAAAAGAACTCAGTATGAGGGTGAACATGTCAAGCCAGGAAATCATTTTTCTAGTCAGTCTCTACCCTACCAAACAGCAACAGCCCCAAAGACATAGTTCAGTATTGCACTGCTACACTTTTTAACCCTGAACTACTTCCAAAATATGCTAGGTCTACATAAGGCATGTGGAGACTAGGAGAAAAAGCTAGCCTCTTTTCTTTTCTCTTCCTTAGCATACATCTTGTTAAGGAAGAAATCAAAGAAGCATGTGGATTTATATTATGCTGCATTATTTATATTAATTGCTACATGACATGACTTTTTTGGATAACTTCCAGTATTTCTCTTTATGCCAGTTGTACTTGACATTTTACACCACTCTCATCAACAAAAATATCTGTCATGAACTTCCAGAGGTTTTTAGCATGTATTAGACTCTCTTAGCGTCTGCCCTTAGATTTCCCTTGTGTTTCTACATTTAATTTTTTTCTATTTCCATTAAAGGATATCTCTACTTCATACTTCTGCCCCCAGCATTGATTTGTACATCTGAGTTGTTCTGAGCCCATTTCTTTTCATTCCCAAAACCTAGAGTCAAGTGGGATCAAGAGTAATAACAGCAGCTCTCATTTTGTATTGTGGCTTTCAGGTTGAAGTTTCTATCTTCTATTCTGACTCTGGGTTATCTATTCTTCCCCAGGACTATGGAGTCTGTATAGTGCATGCATCTCTAAACCATTTTCTAGATTCTTAAGAAATCAGAATCATCAGGAGTCTGGGAAGAATTTGAAACCAACAGAGAATTCTAATGCTCAGATGCTTACATCAAGTTTCACCCAAATCTAAGCACAGTGTACAGTTTACACACTGTAGAGTTGAGTAGTAAGTATTCCAGTCAGATGACACTAAGAGACATGCTGGCTTTCTGAGATTCTGCAGAAATGGAAGAGTAGACTTTTAGGTCACGCTAATTGGAAAATGACTCTTTGGTTCTAAAGATCTACAGCCAAGAGAGTCGTTTTGTTTAACCTGGCATTTCCCAAACTTACTTGACGATAGGATCCCCTTTTTAAATAAAACTTTTCAGCATACTTTGGAAATACTGGTGGAAAGAAAGCAGACACCAGTACTAGTTCTGCCTGAGACATTAATCAACATTTTTACTCATTCAGCAAATACATATCGAGTGACTACTTTGTGCTCTGCACCATTCAAGATGCTGGCAGTAAATTCACAAGCACACAAAGGCATCTGTCTCTACACAGCTTATATTCTAGAGGGGGAAGAAATAACATAAACATAATATGTTAGTATTACAAGGTAATGAGTGTTTCAGACAGCCATGGAGCAGTGAAAGTGGTCTGAGAGTATAGGGGTGGCAATTTTAAACATGAATATAACCTTGAACAGCTTACTGAGCCTCTTTGTCTCTAATTTATAAAATGAAGAATTTGAAAAAAAAATGATCTGAGCTCCCCTGGTCCTGTGGTTCAACTGAACAACCCTAAGAACTTCCCTATCGAACTGTGTCATTACTGTTTCATAAATGTCTTACAGAAAAAAAAAAAAGTAAAAAAAAAATGTCTTTCAGAGCCTTTTCAGTCACTGTAGCAGAAAAAGTTAGGTATTAATGCTTATAATTACTTCCAAAGAAGAGCACTGGCATTTGTCTTTTGTGATATCCACAAAGCAAAGCATTTAAATAAATGAAAAAGCCTCACTAGATTTCTTTTAAATCTATCATATACTTTGATCTTATATGGAGCTCAGGTACCAACTACTTTTAAGCAGGTATCGGTGTGTGTGTGTACGAGTTTCAGCAGCGTTTGCTTGCACTTCTGCCCTAGATCCTTAAGATAGCAGGCCTGTGACTGATGTCGAAATGACCTTTCAGACAGTACTTCATTGCCACATGCCTGAGCCTGTATCTGAATAATTAGAAGCTTTGACTTAGACACCGTGGAATATAGTGCCTATGTTAATTATAAATGTCTGAAAGTTTCCTGAAAGTTTTTCTTTGTAGCTTTTTATCGAAAACAGACTGCAGTTGGAGAGGAAGGTTGTGGATTGTGAACTTAAGCCTTTAATGTTTAGTTTCTTGGTTTTGGAATGAAAATTAATAACTACTTTTGCAATTATATGGATATGGTGATATGTTTCTATATCCTTCATACTAAATAAGAAACTGAAATCACACAATATTTAATACTTTCTAAATAATACTTTATTCTCAAGGTACAAATTAGATGCAGTTTAGTTGTATAAGTATCTAAGTATGCACTCAAGAATAAAATGGCTCTCCAAAGTATCACTTAGATCTACAGCTGGCAAGTCTGTTTAGCACTGTAGCCCCTAAGCAAGAAAACTGACACTGGAAAAAACAGGTTATATATGACAGAGCAGGTGAGGGACAAAGGACATCACAACTAAACTAGGACCACCTAGTGAAGGC
Organism: Grammomys surdaster; assembly: GCF_004785775.1. Lineage (NCBI taxonomy): Eukaryota > Metazoa > Chordata > Mammalia > Rodentia > Muridae > Grammomys > Grammomys surdaster. The sequence continues at coordinate 1,288,762 of NW_021620244.1, forward strand.
CACATTTGGGAGGGCTCTGAGTCCTTTAGTTCAGGGCCAATACAGAGAGCTCAAGTTTCAGTAGAACTGGAGATATGTACTGTTCTGCTGTGGCATATAGGAGTTTTGTCCCACGGTTTACTTAAAGAGTACTTTCTTTTCATTTTCTTAAGAATTAGCCTTCAAATTGATGGCACACAGGTGTGGGGAGGACGTGTAATGTTTTGCATGGACTTCGGATCAGCCTTGAGGACTGGGCTAATAACTACCATGGGAAATCAGTTCTGAGTCCTAATTTAGAAGCAATCTTGCAGTCCCTTGGTGAGAGAGGAACTTCTTAATTTTAATTTTAAGTATTTTAAGCTTTTCCTTTAGTCAGGGACTAGAGTCTTTAAGGACTCATTATCTATTTGAAACTTGCAGTTGAATAGCTTAAGTTTTGTCACTTCTAATTAGAGAAAGAAAAGGAAATAAATGTGAATAAGCAGTATTCTGTGACTCATATATTCTTGCTTATCTTTTCTGCTTTCTAATTTTCTCATCAGAAGTACTAAGATTGAAATGAAAGTAAAGTGACTCTTTTTGTTTGAAATAGATACTTTATTTCTTTATCTTTAATGTTCTCTTCCATAGAAGTGGAATCTGAATTCTGAATTCTGATTTAAGACTACAGCTTACCTGTTTTTGACCCAAAGTTTCTGCATTGCCCTTTGGATTTTCCAACTAGGCAATTCTTGGTGACTGAGGGCCTTTGCACTGTACTTTATCTGTCAGTAACTCTGGCTTCCCACTAGATGCCAGTAATATCTTCCCAGATCTCTTAGGTAGCCAAATCGACCCATGTTCCATTTCATGGTGCCTCACAACCATCTGTAATGGAATCCGATTCTCTCTTCTGGTGTGCATGAAAACAGAGTCCTCATACAAAATAAATAAGTAAATCATTTAAAAAATACATAAGCTAACATCTAATAAATAGGACAAAGTCTTCTATACTCTCAACAGAAAAGTGTGATTGCATTTCCAAGTCCAGAGATATACAAGCGAGAAACCTTAGGCTATGCACGGCCTGACATGGCAATGAGGCCTCAACCCCGATGAAAATCTCCCTAACAGTCAGGCTCTGCAAACCAAGATGAAAAGTTAGAATTGAGAGTAGATAGAATTTAGGACTCATGGTTGAGGAGGATTTCATTCAGAGGTCCAGACCTTTTTTCCAACCTTTCACTTCCTCTCCCAAGCCTTAGTGGGAGGCTTTAGGCTATGGTGTTTCTGTTAGCAAGACCCTGCTCCTCTCAGAGAAAAGAAACAAATGAACACTATATCAGTATGTACATATACCAGCACAAAGGTGGGACTTATGTACTTTACTGTTCAGTACTAGCATCCTTGCCTCTCGCTTTCCCCAGAAATATAGGATTGAGATATATTTAGTCTCTTCTAAATTATGACTCAGATTTTATATATATATATTGGTAAGTAAGCTCAATAAATATATCGACAAACATAATAAGTTAAGATGGGTTTACAAAGGTACTACATTTTAGAAATATTAGAGAATTAGAGAGTAACTATCGCCCCCCCCCCAAGATATATGTATAGAGTAAATAATAAATGTGGAGACTTGGTTCTTCAGGAATTAGGACTAAAATAAAGAGGCCAAGACCATTGGAATTGGTGGATAATACCTGTATGGGTTATCTGATACACAGCAATCTTTCCAGCTCTAGACAAATCTTAGAAGACATGCTTCCCATGCTTCTTCAAGTTTTTATTTCTTGAACAGATATTTATTACATGACTATCATTGCCAGATAGCAGACATCAATCTGTTCTTAGCCTTCCTTCCTTCTTCTGGGAGTTGAAGAAGGTAGCTCTGCCTTTCCTACTTTATTGAGCTTCTCTACATGGCTCCAGTCAGTGTGTCCTCTTCATAGGCAGGGATGACACAGGGATGCATTCACTAGCACATCTATGGATGTGCCACATGTGTTAGAGCCAGTGTCCTCTGCTTTCTATTCCTCCAGTAACAACGGAGAGGGCTCATTACCATGACCTACATGGATTTTGCAAAACACAATGTCCCTTCTCCCTCATCCACTATGTTACTAAGACACAGTGTGTTTGGGGATTAGAAGGTCTTGGTTCATGTTTTACATGCCTGTATATCCTTATTCTTAATCATCACTTAACACAGTGGCAACCTTGTAAATCAAAGAAAAGAAAAGCTTTAGGTACTGAGAAAGGAGGAGGAATTGATAGAAGATTCTAATTCCTTGACAGGAGTTTCTGAGTTCCTACCATACACAGGAAGTCTATCTGATTCAGAGCATGGTGTCAAAAGGAACCCTTGCTTATAGGCATTCTATTCTTACCTAGCAGGGAATCAAGAACTTGAATAAGGCCTCAGAAAACCACCTAGCTAGATATCTATAAGCCCAACACTTGGGCAATAGAAGCAGGAAGATCAGGAGTTCAAGGTTTGCTTCAACTTATATGAGTTAAAGACCAGCCTGGCTATCTGAGACCCTGTCTCAAAAACAAATAGAAAAGCCTGTCTGCCCGGGTCAGAGTGTTGCCCAAGGCCTTGGGAGGGACTTGTTGACCCTGTTGCATAAATATGACACTGGATGAGGGATGATTCCCATGACCGGAACATCAAGATATGTTGCAGCTGCACTTTTGCCTTGTGTTACTGGTTATTACTTTTCAAAAGTAGTATTCAAAAAAGTAAGAATTAAAATATGAAATGTGTTTGTGTTAGGACAGCAAAAGATTAGACTGTGGAATATACCTCAAAGACCATTATATTATCTAGAAGCTATTCATGTGAACAAGAGGGATGAGTTATAGGCATGTTTGTTGTGTTGCTTGAACTCTCTGGTCATTCACATGTTATGAAGATGCAGGGATCACTTGAACAACCACCAAGGCAGAACTGGATAAGCACTGAAGTATTTTTTTCTTTACCACCTTTCAGCTTATGAAAATTCCCAAAAATGATCCCTTCAGTGAAGTCCACAACTTTAACTTCTACTTGTCAAATGTGGGGAGAGATAACCCTCAAGGTAGCTTTGACTGCATCCAGCAAACACTCTCTAGGTGAGTACTGCCTAGGATGTGCTAAATACTGCTTGTTCTTAGTTAATAAAATGCATATTAACTAGTCATTTGATGTTAATTGAATTCAGCTACACAGCTCATTTATTTAAACATATTAGCCACCTATCATGTACTAGAAAGTGTGTGTGTCACTGGAGTATAGTCAGAAAAGTGACACAATTCAAAAATACTACAAAATGAGTTTTTAAAGTTAAAATCAATTTTGAAGATTTTTGTTTAATGTTCATTGTATTTTTTTTAAAAAAAAGAAGGTATCTTATATAGGTGTTGTGTAAAAGTAAGGTGGACAAATATGCACCCTGCCTTCTTTCTGCTCCTCTGCTGCTGTAGAAAGTCTTGAGGTAAGGGAATATATATATATATATATATATATATATATATATATATATATATATATATTTTTTTTTGAGACAAGGTTTCTCCGAGTAGCCCTGGCCATCCTGGAATTCATTCTGTAGACCTGACTGGCCTTGAACTCAGAGATCCAACTCCTCTGCTTCTGCTAGGATTAAAGGCATGTGCCACCACTGCCCACTAAAACTTCTTTTAGTTTTATTGCACAGGCTGCTTGATAGTAGGCATTAATTGCAATAAAGATGTAAGAAAAAATTGAAGACAAAATAAAAGAAAGGCAAAAGACTAGCTCCCTCCCTCGCCCACTTTGACTCAGTAATCAGTGAGCCATTTGCTTTCTTGCTGTGGTTGTGATAAAGTGGGAGCCCTTGAATAGCAGTTTAATACCCAGTTCCCCATGGTGTAAGGCTTTGACACTGAGGCAAAGTACTAACACCAGTCAGTGTTTGTGTCTCATCTACATAGTACTTGAGTCTGTAAGAATTGCTACCAGAGCCGGACGGTGGTGGCGCACACCTTTAATCCCAGCACTTGGGAGGCAGAGGCAGGCAGATTTCTGAGTTCGAGGCCAGCCTGGTCTACAGAATGAGTTCCAGGAAAGCCAGGGCTACACAGAGAAACCTTGTCTTGAAAAACCAAAAAAAAAAAAAAAGAAAAAGAAAAGAAAAAGAATTGCTGCCAGAAGGAAAGCTGAAATAGGAACTGCCTTCCTGAAAGTTCCAAGTTGCTATTTCCACTTTGCTTAAACTTCCTGAGTATATATTGGTGTTGCTTTAAAATAATCTCCCCTAAAACTTTGGTAAGAACTGTATATGTTACAGATTATATAGCCTTTTATGCTTCATTCACTTCCATATCTTCTGGCTATATGTGGTTATGTATAGTCAATTGTTAAAAATTATATAAAATTTAAAATTTCATTGTTTAATCACACTAAGACTTTACAGTCTTAAAATCCAGATGTGCTTACCACAGTGGACATCACAGATACAGGATATTTCTTTCATTGCAGGAATTTCCCTGGGAAACACTACAATAGATTGTAGAATAACCAAATCTCAGGGTCTCTATTTAACAGGTGACTTATCCATAATTACGTAACTATGTTAGTCTGTGGCTGGGCAAAAGGAGAACTGAGTCCTCAAAACTTCAACCCAGTGCTCCTTATACAGCAGAGGTATACCAGTGTCTGATTATATCAGTGCCATCATCTGAGATACTTTTGTTTTCAGGGTGTTAAATTTCAGTTTACACCTATACCACATCATTTTGTAAAGCACCCTGGAATATACTGAAGGGATTGAATTGAATTCTGTCCCTGAGGAATCTTAAAAATTTCTTTCTTCAAAACTGTATCACTTCATAATCATATGCTGTATAGTAACAAGTAATACATATTTGGCTCAATGGTTAAAAATGTGTCAGTAAATCTTAAAAATCCTTGAGTTTCATCTCCAGGACTCTTCTAGTGGGAGAAGGAAACTCACTCCAAGTATTTCTCTGACTTAAACATATCACAGCACACATACGCTGACAAGCACAGACACACAAAAATTTTAATGTAAAACATATTTAAGTAGGTAATATGGTTTTATTCTTACATAATATATACAGTGTATATTTATTTGTATTGTACTTAGCAAAAGAATTTAAAGATTGGTTACATACAAAACTGTCAAATACAGCAAGAGAAGAGAAACAAACAAAAAAAAATTGGAAGAAAATTCAGGCAAATCCATTAGTGTCCCTTTCCACCAGAAAACAAAAGCACTAAAATGTTTAATTCTCAGTTGGGCATGATGGCACACACCTTTGAGCCTGTCGCTCAGAAGGAGGAACCGGCTGATCTCTGTGACTTCCAGGACAGCCAAGGATATAGAGAGAGACTCTATATCAGAACCAAAAAAAAACACCTTTTAGTGCTCAGTTTGGTAAGTAAGCTTCCTGTAATCCGACCCATCCTTTCTAGTCTTGACTTAGAATAGTGCCATGTTTCCAAAGGCCCATGTTTCCTCAGTACAGGCTATGCTCACACTAGAAGTTAAGTGGATACCAAGCAAATGTTATCTGCTCTCCTTTGTTATCTCTCTCCACCTTCAAAATTCTCACATATAAGATGACGGCAGTTTCAAGTCAAAATTATCTTTCCAAGATTCCTTAAATACACAAGCTTATTGAAAATACATAGTAAGGACACATAGTAATGCCTACTCACCTATGGAAAACAGTGATCCAGGACAAAGAGCAGCAAAGCAGACAACTGTAACATGTGCTGGAATCGCACCAGTTTCAGCTAAGTTAAAAGGCACAAGTAGAGAGTCTGGAGAAGAGCCTGCAGCCTACACAGATAAGCACTGCTTAACTAACCTGCATGTAAAATCTATACATCACCATCACTTGTTCCTGCCGTGTATGTGTCCCTTAGTAAGAAAATAGGGAGTGATGCTACAATGGACTCCCTGATGTCAGATTTTTACTTCATTAAGTCAGTTGTTCTCTCTCCAAGTAGTTAGATCTCTTCCTAGTCCTCTCTGATTGGTTTATCAGTATTCAAAGATACTCAAGTCTCCCTTATTTTAAAAAAAAAAAAATAGTAAGCAAGAAACAAAAACAACTTTCCTTTCATGTACTTCTCCACGGAAAGTCTGGCTTCGGTCCCCCCATTTCACTATGAGTGATGTCTCAAGTGGGCAGTGCCGTTCATTGCCCCTAAAGCCAGTGCTTGCTTCTGAGCATCTTATGACTCTCAGCTCTGGCCACTTTCCCACACTGCTGACCACCCTCTGCTTGTAAAGCACTAGCCTCATGGCTTCCACAGTGAATGATACTTCCAGGCATTTTTGGATGCACCTCCTAAGTCTCAGTCCTTTCTTCCTGTTTGTGTTAACTGCTGTCCTCCCTATCCTGCAGCCAGCCCCTTTGTTATTGCAGTAGCTGGGTATTGCTAGTAACCTGGACATGATCTTTATTTTGCCTTTCTCCCTCTTTCTCTCTCCCATGTCTAATCACTGGTCAGACCCCATCAATTTTGCCTCCTCCAGTTCTCGGGAGTCAGCTTACTTGTCTGCATTCTGCCTACTGTACTCTTGTTCAAACCCCTAACTGGCCTCACATGTTCACCCTGAATTCTCCTTTTTCCAAGTCTGTTCTCCATCTATCTTGATCTTTCTCCAACACAGCTGAGCTAGTTCTGTTTTCATTCTCTTGGTCTCTTCAGAATCCATACTGTGGCCCCCCAGGCCCTGCATGATGCCCTTTCACTCTGTCTTCAGCCTCGTGTCCAAGTACCCTTGCTGGAAGTCTTTCACTGAACTCAACATTGTGCTTACTCTGAGCCTGCACTGGTTATCTTTATGGAGCACTTTTATCCATCTTCCCTCTTGTTTAGTCGGCTTTATGACCTGATCAGTTATCACTCCGAAAGTCCAAGTAGAGTGTCCTTCTCAGATATTCCATTTCTTGCCTTCTATTTCTGGCCATGTTTGTCACCCATCAGAGAAGCAGCTCCTTGCAGACCACTTCTGTCTTGTGCTTACCCGGGCCTATGTTCTACTAAATAATATTTATGGGGCAAATTAGCTGTTTTAGGAATAGTATTTATAATGACAGTTATGAGCAAACTTCACAAAATCTTATTAACTTCTTAGTTCATAACAAAGTTGTTTCCAATTCAGTTTGGAAGCAGAAGAGCAGAAATGCTATTCTTACTCCATACTTTCCAGTTGGCATTAAGGCTATATAGTATTTTCCTTTTAAAATGTTAGTTGTAACTTTACCATGATCTCTTAAAAAAAAATAAGAACAATTTTAAATAATCACTGTATTTAAAAATTAGAGCTAGAGAGATGGCTCAGCAGTTAAGAGGTAAGACTGTTCTTCCAGAGGTCCTGAGTTCAATTTCCAGCAACCATGTGATAGCTCACAACCATCTGTAATGAGATCTGATGCCCTCTTCTGGTGTGTCTAAAGACAGCGACAGTGTACTCACATAAAATGAATAAATAAAGCTTTAAAAAAAAAAAAAAAGCCAGGCAGTGGCGGCACACGCCTTTAATCCCAGCACTTGGGAGACAGAGGCAAGTAGATTTTTGAGTTTGAGGCTGGCCTGGTCTACAGAGTGAGTTCCAGGACAGCCACTGATATACAGAGAAACCCTGTCTCAAAAAACAAAAACACAAACAAACAAAAGAATTAGAATTAGTGATTTTTTTAGGCTTGCAGGTATTCAAACTGCACCTTGTAACTTTAAAACAAAGTCATTATCAGAGTTGGTATTTGTATCCATATTTGCCCAATGTTTTGTTTTCTCTTTTTTAATGTATGTCTCAGCAAGAACTACTTGCCCCAATTCTTTTTTCAGTTTTTGCTATATAGAGATTTAAGGAAGTGATAAATACAGATTCTACAGATTTTAGCTATACTACTAACACATTATTGGAAATAAAAAGAATTGTAGGTAAGGTCTCATTTTGTCCTTGCTGAACCATGTACATCATGGTTCTTTTTCTAAAAAAGTAAGATGTTAAGTGTTTGTCATGTCTATTGCAGGAAGTTTAAAACAGCTGACTGTTAAATGAAAGAAGACCGCAGTGCTTTCTGTGACACTGCCACATGATCCAACAAGAGCTTTCTACATGTGGTCTCTAGGAACCCACTGTACCCGTTCTGTAAATGGTTTTAACATAAACATTTTAAGTAATCATATTTAAAAATTAGTGTCAGTCATTTGAGGATTTTAAACATATTTTAGCTGCTGATTGTAGGTTAATATTCTTGTTTGCCTCTCTTGTGAAAATGAAAGTCATATCTAACAAAGCCACTATTTTGCCTGACAGCTCTGGAGCCTCCCAGCTCAATTGCCTGGGATTTATACAAGATAAAATTACAGTGTGTGCAACAAATGATTCCTATCAGATGACTCGAGAAAGAATGACCCAGGCAGAGGAGGAATCCCGTAATCGAAGCACAAAAGTTATCAAACCCGGTGGACCATATGTAGGTTTGTATAAATGTATTTCTCCATCACACTGGTTGACTGGACTAACTCAAGATGACTGTAGGTAAATAAATACTGGTGATACTAAGAATGAAGTAAAACAGAAATTAATTTTTAGAACATTTTATATAACATGGTCCCAAAAAAGGTCATTTCCCCCCTTTAGGCTGCTGGTAAATTAAAGAACATATTTTAATGTTTTATGACTTTTATAATTCTTGGACCTTCTGTTGGCTGTTTATTATTACTTTGCAGTACTGAGGTCTGGTCATGATAGTACTTGAGGTTGGCTCTTTTTTGTTTTCTTTGTCATTGAATGATACAAGTTCACTGTGGGCAGTGTGATTCGTGTTTGTACTTCTATAGAGCTATTTTTGTATCAAAATCTATTAAACAAACAAGTTGATAACCTCATTGTTACAGATTTTTGCTTGTGTTTTCAGAGGATTATTGTACAATAATGAATTTTTATTATAAAAGTATAAAATGTGCTATGGCAAAGCAACAGGATGATGATTTAATTAAGACCCAGCCCCATCCCCATCATCTTTATCAACAGCTCACTCAAACACATGCATCAGATGGAAAGGAAGTAAGACAAGATCAGCAAGATGAGTGTCTCTTTTATGAGCAGTATCTTGAACCTTTAATAAGTCAGTTCATAGTGATTAGCAAGAACAGAATGCTAGAGAGAACAGGAGCTAGTCAAGTCTCTGGTCAGCTTTGTAACTCAGGGCACTGGAGTATAAATGAGAAATGGATATTAATTTGGAAATATGTTTCCAAAACAGTTCCTTACAGACCCAAATCCCTCAACCGACTCCTTCTTGGCTTTGGTGTGGCTGCTCTCGTTTTGCATTGCTGATCTCTAGCCATGCTGTACTCAACTTTAAAGAGGCTCCACGGTGCCTTTAACAAGTGTCTTTGGAACAAAGCCAATTCTCCTGAGACTTGGAGCTCAGCTTAGATACATTTAGTTTGGTTTAACAACAATTCATGGCTTCCCCAGGCATCTGTACCCATAGGACCCAGTACCCTGACTAGTAAGTTACTAACAATGACAGGTTTTTCTTCCCTTTCCTGTGGAGTAAAGTGACACATCTCAGCTTTCTTTCTTTCCTCTTCCTTCCTTCCTTCCTTTCTTTCTTTCTTTCTTTCTTTCTTTCTTTCTTTCTTTCTTTCTTTCTTTCTTTCCTTCTTCCTTTCTCCTTTCTCCTTATTAAATAACTTAATTAGCTGACTATATTAATAGGCTAAATCTTAAATTATTTTTTCAATCCATAAGATCTTACTCCATTTAACATTTGAACTATAAAGTGTAAATTATCTGTCACTGTTTTTAAAAGTGTTGCTTTAATCTAATATTTTATAAGCAGTGATATTAGATTAAATGTATAGAAGACCCAAATCATCAAAGTTATTTTCCTCCTAATATAACTAGCTACAAACTCTTACCTAGATTTATTCTAAAGCTTGAAAATCAGCAAAGACACCTATACTTTTCCACTGATTGGTACTTAAACGTCCCCTGTGTTGGTGATATATTTTGTTAGGGTGGGGACTAAGTACAGTTCACTTACAGTTTATATAACTGGCTTAGAAGGTGGTTGGGCTGGGTTACTTACTTGCAGGGTGAAGAATCTCACCCTGTAGTCAAGGGTACCCTGTAATTTACTATGTCGAACAGGCTCGTTTCAAGTTTGCAAAGCTCCTGCCTCAGCATCATGAAAGCACACTCAGTGCATATGACAAACATTTCAACATTTGGAATCTCTCCAACTGTGCACATTCTAATGGTGACAGGAGTTTTAGAGCCCCTTTCTTAGAGGGATTGTAATTTCCATATATCTTAGGAGTAACCCAATCTAAATCTATCAAAGATTAAATCTGAACAAAATTCTCTCTGTGTGTCTCATCAGAGCCTTACATTATCTCTGCCATTCTCAAGTGACTCTTCATTCTTTTCCTCCCAGCTCTGTCCTCCACCCACTCACTCTCACTGTACAGTGCTCTTCTCTGATCTGAAATCCTGTCGTGAACCTCCTCAGCTGTTTTTCTCCAAATCACTTAGCTAATGGTTCTTTTAATGTTCCTTAATATGGCCTGCGTCACAACCTTTTAAGTATTTGTGGTGTAATCTCTGGACTGCTTCTAGTTTCTCACCTCTAAGTTTAAAACCAAATAGTGTTAGTCAAAGCCAAATCAACTCTAGGGTCCCATTGGATTTTCTGTTACTTTGAGTTTTACTTTACCTGAATATGTTGCATTTGAGGTTTTTCTGTTGTCTGTCTTATTTTCTATTGTCTTGATACTTCCCTGCTGCGCAGATCAATTTGTATTTTCCTACTTTTTATAATGCCTGGCTTACTCAGTTCTGAGTAATCTTAGTGAATCAACCTATAGTGCTAATATTACTTAGTACTTATTGGGTGCTCATTATGTACAAGGTGTATGTTAGTACTGTGTATGTAGTTCCTCATCTGACTCTCATGACTACTCCATGAAATAGGTTATAACCATTTTACACATTTTACACATCAAATTGTTGGGCTCAAAAATAATTAATGATAATGAGCATGTCCTCATGATCAAATTTTATTCTCATTCATAAACAGCAGGAGTTACCTGTTTAGCTTATAATTGAGTGTACCATGTAAAATAACACCAAATGTTTACCTATGCCAGGCTAGGTACCTGCAGACTTGCAGAACAAGGTTCCTTTCAATGGTATGAACCTGGGTGGAGGCAGACAAGAGTCATGCTAGTCCTTCTGTGGTGTGGTATGGCATAGTGCCAGGCTGGGCCTCTGCCAGCTGAGCCAGGCCTCAAACTGAGCTTAAGGATGAAGTCTGCTCTACTAGGAGTCTAGGGGTCACCTGGCCTAGTTTTCTGGGCTGCAAGCTTCTGAAACTCTCCTGTGGGAAGCAAAGAGCAAATCCTGTTTGTCTGGAGAGGAACCAAGAATGCTTTTACTTGGACAACATGTTGGTTACTTCTTCTACTCTGGTCCTGATGTTTCTGTCTGAAGCAAACATTTTCCATAAAAAAACGTTACTACTGGGTGTTGGTGGCACACACCTTTAATCCCAGCACTTGGGAGGCAGAGGCAGGTGGATTTCTGAGTTCGAGGACAGCTAGGGCTACACAGAGAAACCCTGTCTCGAAAAAAACTTAAAAAGAAAAAAAAAGTTACTAGTCCCTACCATGTTGTTTCCTGATAGGCCACATCTACTTCTTGACTCATACTTAACTTATGGAATTTTGTTGAATTACAAATCTTTGTATATATTGATACTTATGTAGATGTACAAAATAACCCAGCAGATATGATATTGGTGATTCTTTTCCCAATTTCCCCACTGTCCTTATTTTTGATGAGTTAGTATATATTTGAATGATGGAACTGGTTACTGACTACCCTAATTTTCTCAGATACTTGATAAAGAGTATCTGAACTAGAGAACATCTAGTATCTGTTCTGGCATTGTTGTGCCTGATACATATAGTATATATTAATATACATACATATACATATTAGTATATTATATATGATATAGATAACATATACATACACATATGTATACATATATGCACACATACACTCTGTGTGTGTGTGTGTGTGTGTGTGTGTGTGTGTGTGTGTGTGTGTGTATAATAAACCTTTAAGAAAGTACCACAGGTGCCAAATGGTGCAAGTGGAAGCTACTGCGCAGATTAGGTATTTAGGCAGAGTTGAAGCCATCCTTGCTCCTGTCTTTCTGATGGCCTTAACATTTCCTTTCACGTTGTTGACTCACAGCCACTGCAGAAGGGTAAGTAACTTTACCATCTAGTATTAAATGGAGGAACTAGAGATGAACTCATGCATGTAACAGTGCATCAGATAAAACCCCAGTTAGCCAACCCTGTTGGTACCAACTACTGCTGCTGTATATAAAGGAGCCCAGGGAATTGATTAGCAGTTAGGTCTGGGAAGAGAATTAACTTTTCCCACAGGCTTTATTAAAAAGGGCCTTTCTGAGGTAAATATTAAAAATAAAAATGCAAATGCCCTGACTCCTTTGAACTTACCATCTTCCCACTTCACTTTGTCTTTATCGTCTCAATTCTATTAATGTTTATGGCACCAAGTGTTCTTCATCTGCAGCATCTCTTTCATTATTCTTGGGGTCTCCTTCCTGATTGAACAAGCACAGAAGGTTTTGAGGGACAGAAAGCAAATTATGTTTAAATGTAATTCAGTGCCACAGTTATTGGGTTATTGGATTTCAAATAGTTCATTCAACCATTTAAAAGGGACAATTACCCAACAACCAACCGTCTGAAGGAATAACGAAGTTGGTGTATTGGGAGCAGGTACCAGAAGTCCCACCACTAGGCCTCAGTTAAGACTCAGCCCTCTCCCTCATCAGAATCCAAGTTTTTAATCAAATAACATACTCCCTTTGCTCTTCAGGGCAAAATGAGCTTCCTTTATTTTCCTGTGCCTGCTTCTCAAGGGATGCAAGAAAACACGGCAACCTCTGGGGCCCGTTTTGAGATCAAGGATCTGAAGTAGATCAAATAGAAACAGAATGCTGGATCTGCTCCTGCTGAGCTGGCTTGAGTTCTGTCTCAATGATAGCTTTGTTGGGGAAAAAAAAAGTTAAGCAGGTCCTTTCCTGCAGGAATTGGCAGATGGGAGGGAAGTGTGGCATTTAGACTATTTCCTAAATTATCATGACACTGACCTTATTTTTTCTCGAGAAATTTCTGTTGAACAAAGAATGTGATGTTAATACTGTCACAGCTGAGAAATGTAGACCATAGTGTTTGCATTTAGAGATGCACATGTGTCCTCACTTGCTTGGCCTGGCAGTCTGGCAGTGTGGGAAAGTACAGACTGTGCTGACGCCTGCCCTCTGCTTGCTGCCATTCACAGTCGTTAGTACTGACTCATGCTGATGGTGGAAAGCAGCCATGGCCCTGCCCTCAGAGCTTACAGCCTAACATGAAACAACAGGAAAGCTAGGCATTTATTCATAAAACCTTTCCCACCAAGAGGTACAAGTAAGATTTGGGTGTAATCATAGACCTTCCCACTGTACTAAGTAAGCAGTTTACTATTTTGAGTACCTCCCACTGAAAACCCCAGATTTCTCTACTGTGAAATGGATATAAGACTCGCCTTGAAAAAATTACTGGCATAAAGCCCTTAGTATACAGAGCCTTTTAGTATACAGAGCCTTCCCACCACCACACTATAATCAGTGCATGATAAATATTAGTCCTATTCCATCTGATGTTGATCTAGCATACTCTAAATTATAAAATATGTAGAAAACAGCTATAAGACTATCTTTAAAACTTTACGTAAGTAAATTTAACTAGTTTTCTTATCATTAGGCAATATCCCTTAGTGTTATGTTTCTTCACTGTACAATAATTTCATCTGATATTTTCCATCACTTATGTCCCAATTGTTGACGTATACCGGCTGATAGATTCCTAGGAATGAGGTAGGCTGATGCCGAAGTTGTGTCTGGGCCAGCCTGTACAGAAACACTGATGAGCAGAGTTCCTGGAGCTCATGAGACTTGCTTTTACTTAACTGTTGTTCCTACTTTTTTAGTCTTATTCTTACTGTAGTCACCCCATTTGATGTGTTGTTTCCAGTTCCCCCTCTGCTTAACCAGAGGGAATGGAGTTGGACATAAGGTGTAGTAAAAAAGTGAACAGATTCTACTTTGGAAATTATATAGAAATCTTATCCTGCTTTCTGTCCTTTACTAAAGAACAGTTACTGGAGGTGAGTAGGGTGCTCTATCTGGATAGATTTTTATAGAGAGTTTACTAGGTCACTTCCGGCACATGTTTTCTAGAAGTTGACATCTACCATCTGTTAGTATTCTGTACAGGCAGAAAGCGTTGCTGACCCAAGAAACACTGCCCCCGAAGGAGGGGTATGTGTCTTCTTGAACCATTTTCTGCCTATCTGACCTGTCTGTGTAGTATAAAGACAGATCTACTTATCTTCTGAGAGTATGTGTGTTTAGTTGGTTTGATTTTACTTCTACAATGTGTTATTGCCAACTAAGAAGGACCATCTGGAGTGTACCTAGTATATGTTGGTTCTACTCCCTGTGACATCTGTGTCTATGGATTTATTACAGTAATGCCCTGGGTTAGGCAAGTGTGTCTCTGTATGAAGTCTAACATGCATTTCTTTGAGTTATTGTGAGGTAATATTGAATCCCTGTTTCCATTGACATCTGCTCTTTTAGAAGTGATGTACATGCAGATTTAAGTACACAGCATTGAAATTAATTCTACCTGTCCTCAAAGAATCAACAATGGAAAATTTTCTATTCTGTTGTTTATATCACTAATTATTGTCCATGTGTAGCTAAATGGCAAAAGCACATCTATAATATTTATTTTAAGAAATAATCCAATTAAAAGTTCCTATTCAATATTGTAGGCAACTTCATTAGAATGCTTTCTGTATGTTTCTTTAGAGTAAAAATTGAAACAAAAATGAGCCTTTTTTCTTTTATGAGCCTTTTTTCTAGAAATAAAAAGTTACATAAGGTGGGTTGTGGAAGCTTCAGTACTCATTATATACAGCACATAGATTTGTAACCATGTCTTTTCCACTGGACTTTAGGGAAAAGAGTGCAAATTCGTAAAGCACCTCAAGCCACCTCAGATGCAGTGCCTGAAAGGAAAAGGTCAACGCCCATGAACCCTGCAAATACAATTCGAAAGATGCACAGTAGCAGCAGTGTCTCTCAGAGGCCATACAGGGACAGGGTCATTCACTTACTGGCGCTAAAAGCCTACAAGAAACCTGAGCTGCTCGCCCGATTGCAGAAAGATGGCGTCAATCAAAAAGACAAGAACTCCTTGGGAGCAATTCTGCAACAGGTAAGGACAACAGAGAGAATATCTGAGTCCCTTCTGGTGAGGTTCACTTAAGAGCACTTGTTGATGGGCTGTGGACGTAGGTTAGCTGATACAGTACTTCCCTACTGTGCTTGAAATCCTGGGTTTGATCCCTAGTACCTCATAAACAGGACATGCCTATAACAGCACTCAGAAGATGGAGGCCCGAGAATCATCACAAGATCAGGATTATCCTTAGCTACAGAGTGAGTTATAGCCTCTGTAGGGTCCTTTCTTAAAAACAGCGAACCCTCTGCCTATTCTTGTTGTTAATATTGTCACATTTTTGAGACAGGGAATTTTCATGTAGAAATAAAATTCTTGAATATTATTAAGTTAGGACATCTTGGGTTGTTTTGTTTTTTAGATGGGGTTTTCTTTGGTGATACTCTTGCCTTAGCCTCCTGAGTGCTGATGGAATTGGTATGTGCCGCTATGCCATCTAACAGTTTCATTAAAAGCTGGTTGAAATGTGAACATTTGTCCAAAAAATTTTCACTGGGGAAGTTTTCTTTAGTCTCACATCACCTCACTTATCACCTAAGTTTAGCTGGTGAATAGAAGCAAACTTGTGTGACATCCTCTGTTAATCATTAGTTAGCATAAGGCATAATGCCCTGGCCTAGTAAATCATTTAGAATGCATCATGACTTCTATATTCTTTGAAGCCCTTATTACTTCATAGTTTTGGGCCATTATATGTGCCAAGACCAGTCAGTTGTTTTCTTTAAGGGATATGAGAATTTCAGGATTAGATATGATCAATTAGTTATCTTATAATCACAAGGTGCACTACGAAATAGGTGTTGGTTTTCATTAAAGAAATATCAGATAGTAATTTCCTATATTTTTCGTATTTACTTCAGGTGGTAAGTGTAAAGTAACATTCAGATCCATCATAAATGTATTCCCTCTATTATTTTTTTCTAAAAAATAATGACATTTCCAGAATTCTAAAATTCCATCATTTTTTAAAATTTTATACTTTATCTGATACTAAAGAAATAACAGTTTTAAGTCTATTTCATTCATTATTGTCTTACATCCAAACACAATACTAAAGATTATGAAGGAGTAGAATCATTGTCTGCAGGTTGAGATTAGCTATTCCCTCAGTCACTTGGGACAATCTTTATTCAATCCATTGAAATAAAAAGCAGAAGACAAGGAGAGTTATCATTTCTGGGAGCCAGCCTGGTAGAAGAGATAGAGACTAAATCCCAGATGACATTGCAGACCAGAGATAAAGAGAGACATTTTATTTTGAGTTAGATGGGAAGTGATATTGGTGTTTCAGCAAGAATATGCTATAATCTGATCTATACTCTCAATAAGACCACTCATTTTTATGGCAAGAATGGCTTGGGAACAGAAGAGAAAGACTACTCAAATGAGTCTGCTGCAGAAATGCAAGTGTGACATGCTGGCGGCTTGGTGTGCTGGAGTTGATGTCATAGGGTAGAGACACATTTTGAGAAAAGCCTTGCTGACAGAAATGAAGAGGGAAAGAGTGGAGGCTGTGTTTATGAGTTGGCTCTGCATAGAGCAGTTCAGTAGATGTTAGCTACTGATTAGAGAATTGCAGAAAAGGGATGGGTGTAAGGGCCGTGGATGGCTGGTTCTACAAAGGTTCTATTTGGAATTGTTGCTTAGACATATCTAATAGATGTCAGTAGGTATTCAGAAAACATTTAGGGCTGGAGCCATTTAGGGGTTAGCCTGTAAACTGGGCATTGTAAATCTATCAGTTGAGCGAACTCATCTTATGAAGGAGAAGAACAAAGAAAACAGGGCAGAAGGCAGTTATTGAGCACATCCCCATATAAAAGCACAAGCATAGGATGCTTAAGAAAGAAAGGCCCTGAGGGAGAGAAGTGGCCAGGAGACTGTCCCCAGATGACCGCAGGAGGAAACTGTGGTGGGGATGTGGAGTTAATCTGTATATTGTCAGATAAAATAGCAAAAGAAAACTATTGTTCTGTATAGTCCACTTCAAAAAGAAGTCCAGTTGCATCTTATAGTCATTTATTTACAAAGTTGAAAGACTGGCTTATGGCAACATTAATACTAAATTAGTATTCATATGTGACACACACTGTTAAATCTGATAGCACTTTTTAAAAGACACACTAAAAAGTCACATTACTGAAAAGACAATTCCCAGACTTATGGGCGGACATAACTTTTTCCTAGCCTTACATATTTTCATCAGTGTGTAGGTGGGAGACTTACTGAATGGGTTGAGGAAGGCGGACACAGGAAGTAAACTAAAACTCACCTACAATCTAGTACACAAACTATGAAACTGTCAGTAAAATAACTGTGGTTTAGCTTAATCCCATAGATGTGTGTAGTAAGTAGGTTATTGACCTGGACATTGTAGGAATTGTACTTAAGAGGTTGGAAAATATTACACTTGGGGGAAAGCCCTCTAACAGATATATAAGGAAACTTTAGTTTGTAATTTAGTTTTATTGGTTTGAGGGGATTGAGGGGATTTCAAGGACCTTCAGGAAAGCTGGAAGATATAAGAAATAAACTTGCTTATCAAAAAAGAAATAAAAGACAAGATGATCAAAGTTATTAGTAATTGTACAGACACTTTCTGCTGCTGGCTGAGAGATTGTAACTTACCATTGGGGTCCTATTTTTTTCTGTTTAAATAGAAATGATCAGGGATGTTTCCCTGTGACTCAGCAGCACTGGACATGGCTGAGTAGGTGAAATGCCTTGCTCTGCAAGCCTGGTGATTTGAGTTGGTCCTCAGAACCCATATGAAGGTAGAAGGAGAGAAGCCATATATTAGCTTAAAAAATTAGATGCATACAAAAATCAAATATTAAAGTAAACATATAGGAAAGAACCTAAGGATTTTTATCTTCAGAAACTAGAGTCCTTCACTTGATATTTTCCAGTTCCATCTATTTTCCTGCAAATTTCATTTTTCATAACAACTGAGTAAACTCCTAGTATGCACACATGTGCATGTCCGCCCCACATTTTGCTATCTATTCTTTAACAGAAGATGAACAACAGAGCTGTCTGCATTTCTGTGCTACAATGAGTAGGGTAAGAATAAAGACATGGTGTCTCTCAGGTAGAATGGAGGACCCTTTGGGTATATTGCAGGAGAGTCATAAAAAAGCTTTATGTAGCCTATTTTATATAGCCAACAAAAATGCTCATGCTTTGTTCATACCCTGTTCCAGGTGGCCAATCTGAATCCTAAGGACCTCTCCTATACTTTAAAGGACTATGTATTTAAGGAGCTCCAGCGAGACTGGCCAGGTTACAGTGAGACAGACAGACAGACATTGGATTCGGTGCTCTCTAGGTAAGTTTCCATTTTGTCTTTAAAAATGGTGCAAATTAGTAATATTCTGGTCAGTGTTGTTTTACTGTTGAGGTGGAAACAAGAAGCAAGGATACCTTTGTGTTATGTGTATTTCAGAGTCTGCTTTATTACCTAGAAAATGTGTTTCCTTTACAGAAAACTAAATCCATCTCAGAATGCTGGTTCTAGCCGGTCAGAGTCTCCCATGTGTTCCAGCAAAGATGCTGCCTCATCTCCTCAGGTATGCCAGGAAGCTATGAAAGCACAGCCTGCCATACAGCTCAGTGCACTTACTCTGATTGTGGGGGAGGGAGGGAAACTTCACCAATCACCTGCCTTAGAGTCATCTCGGTGTGACATCTCATACAGTTTTTGTGTCCTGGATGCTTTGGGCCGATCCTGGCAGAGACTTCTCTGCCTACCCCAGTACTATTAACACAGTACCTCCTTTCTCTGTACCCTACTCTGAAGAAGTAGGGGAAAGCAGACAGATGTGAGGAGAACACAAGCAAGAAACTAGCTGTGAGTCAAAGTGCTCAAAACCTCCTATGAGGAAGGCAGCGGGAAAAGAGGAGCAGGTCCGTCTTTGAAGACTGTTTCAGTGCCTTCAACTATGGCTGCTTCTAAACTGATCAGATTCCACACTGGGCACTAAAGTGAAAACAGAACGAACTAATGGGTTAACTATTATATTCTTTTAAATACTAATATAAAATATGTAACTATGGCTTGTATGTTTATGCTTTTCAATTATTCATTTTTCTTTATAACTTATATAATGTTATTGTGATAATATATCAAGGTTTTTAAAGTATGTCCACCTCATTTTAATGACCCAGTTATGAAAATTTAGTTTACAACACTGTGAACATATATGTATAGTGAAAAACGAAAATGGTATTCCAGCAGTTATCATTAGCTGAGTCTAAAAGGCTGATCCACTCTGTGATGGTTAAACTGATAAACGACCACAAACATATTCACAACTGGAGCATTTTAGTCCGTTAGCCTTACTAGTGCTCACAGAGTTAGATGGTACAGACTGCTTTCTCCTCTCATCTGCTAAACTAGGCCAACTGCAGCCAGCCTTGAGGGTGCTTCCTTCTACTTAGCTAACGGGTAGGAGAAGATCACACTTGGGAAAAAGCCCTCTAACAGATACCTGAGGAACCTTTAGTTTGTGACTTAGTTTATTGGTTTGAGAGGATTTGCCTTGGACCAGTCTAATGTATATAAATCAGAATAGTCTCTGGGGTTTAGGTAGCCTACAAGATCTAAAAACTCTATCTGGCACTGTTCCTCTATTCTGCTTTTGACAGAGGAACTAAAATTAGATTTACATTTGGTTTGGTGTTCTTAGAAGTGTGTGTGTGTGTTTTGAGTGTCGTTGGTTGTGGTTTCATTTTGACTGAGCTTAGAGTCTGGTATGATGAGTAAGGTGCCCAGCTGTCAAATCTTATCCTTTTCTTCCTCAACCCCCAGAAACGACCTTTGGATTCAGATTTCATTGATCCTTTAATGAACAAAAAAGCTCGAATATCTCACCTGACGAACAGAGTTCCACCAACACTAAATGGCCATTTGAATCCCACCAGTGAAAAATCTTGTGCAGGCCTCCTACCGCCCCCTGCAGCTGCTGCCATCCCCACCCCCTCGCCCCTGCCTTCAACCCACCTGCCTGTCTCCAATCCTCCCCAGACTGTAAATTCCAACTCCAATTCCCCTAGCACTCCAGAAGGCCGGGGGACTCAAGACCTACCTGTTGACAGTTTTAGTCAAAACGGTAGCATTTTTGAGGACCAGCAAGACAAATATACCTCAAGGACTTGTCTGGAAACATTACCCCCTGGCTCAGCTCTGCTAAAGTGTCCAAAGCCCATGGAAGAAGAGCATCCAGTGTCTCACAAAAAGTCCAAAAAGAAGTCTAAAAAACACAAGGAAAAGGACCAAATAAAGAAACATGACATTGAGACCGTGGAAGAAAAAGAGGAAGAACTTCAGAGAGAAGAAATTGCCAAGCTGAGTAACGACAGTCCAAATCCCAATGAAGGTATTTTACATTTGTTTAAATGGGAAAAAAAGCCTGCCTTGTATGCTAACTGAACTGGAAGATCATGCTATGAGTTGTAGATAATGCTGTTTAGAATAAAGATTTTTAAGCAGATGATTTATTAACTAACCTTAATATTGTGCTTTTGTAGCACTTTTTTTTCTTTCACCTTGTAACTATCACTTTAGTCTTAAATATTAAACATGGCTTCTATATGCATATTTATACTGGCATTTTAAAATGACCTTATCGTTCTCCAAAGACTCCCTTTTGCAGTTCTTTTCCTTCTCTGTCCTACTGCACAACATCCATATAACAGGTACATGCCAATTTTTAATTGATTTAAACAGATACACAATAGACAATAGAAATATCTGTTCCCTCAAGGAAGCAAGAAGCATTAGATTAAGATTAGTACAGAAAGACTGTCAAATTCTTTGTAAAAGTTCTTTGGTCATTTGCAATAAAAGTAATTTGCTTCAGGTTCCTGGCTATTACTAGCTAGGTAGAGATAAGGGTAGTTTTGTTAGTAAACTGACATCATTTGTTAGTCAGCTCTTGCTCCTAACACTGAACACCTGAAATCATGAGGTTTAACTGACCATTTCTGCCATAGAGAAGATGCTCTCATTATTTTCCCCTAGTAAGTTTGCAGAAGAGGAGTTGTAGTAAGATACAGTTGACCCAGATTGGATTTATTGTATGGCAACACATATCCTGTAAATCAGCATAACTAAAGAATGGTCAAGATATAAGCTATTTCCCCACCTACACTACTCTTTGGACTTAAATATGTCAGGTCAGGATAAGCCATAAAGTAAAATATCATGTTTAGAGGTAATAAGCCAGATTCCTGTTACCTCTGCTTTCTATGCTTCTACTCTCACGGATGACTCAGAAAGACGGGTTCTAGTGTGCTGAGACCTCTGATAGAAACTTGTGTTCTCAGGGGTAGAGGCCTGGGTAAACCCGAGTCTTTAAATCTTTGTTTGTTTTTTTTTCTGTGATATGTAGAAAAACTTATTAGAGCCAAGTGTAATCTTCACAGTGGAGGGCAAATCCAAACCCTCAGTATCTGGTGAACTGTTCTGATATCTAGGGCAAAGACCAAGGATTCTATACTTGATGCTCTTCCTTGAACACTCTCTCATGGCCACAGCCAAGTCAAATCTATATAGGTAGACAATAAAACCACTAACTCTATGTAATTTATTTAGCGTATTTTACCTTTTTAAAGACTGATAAATTGTCAGATATTCACATTTACTTTGTAGTAAACATATGTTTTGCCAGCAAGTTAGAGTTAGAATTATTAAGGGTGCCTTGAATCTTAAGAAAAGGGAAAAAAATTAATAAATTGTCTAAACATAGACCCTGGAAGCTGTGTGTTAAGCAGTATAATACTGGGAATTTTCCCACTTTTAACAGCATAGCCATGAGTGGCTACAGCATTTTTTCTTGTTTACCCTTAACTCATCTGTCTAGTGCTGTGAGACTCACAGGTTAGAGGAGGATGCACCACTCTCATTAATGCCTTGTGAACCAATGAAGAAACTTCCTACCCATACCACTACCTGACTGAAAGTGTGACACCAAATCAACCAGTGCCACCCAAGCAGCCTGCTCCCTGATTTTTTTGTTTCTTTTTTGCCTTGGTTGATTCCCAGGAAAAGTAGATAATTTAAAATTTGTATCTACTCCTTTGTCTGGCTGCATCTGCCACCACAGTCTCTGAATTGCCAGTCAGATGCCACAAGTGTTGATGAAAGAATAGAAGATTGACCTTGGGTTAAGATGGAATTCCTTTATTGTGCAGACACTGCAGTAGCCAGGGCCCTTTAGATGCCTGGCATCCGCCCTGCTGGCGCTGGGCGGGCTTCCTTTGTCTGTGTTCCATTGTCGTCTTTGCTTGCTTGCTGTTGCTTATTGAGGTGGAAGAAAAGAATTTGAGGAACAGTGTTCCAGATGTTTCTAATGTATTTTAAAGTTAGAGGCATTTGATAACCATACTGGTTGATGAACGCTTTGGTTTTTCCCCTTCACAGGAGTTAAAGAAGAGTGCACGACCTCCATGGAGCCTTCTTCAGCAATGGAACTCCCAGATTACTTGATGTAAGTTTTCTGTCTTCCAATGGAGAGAGCTGTTTAATTTTAGAAAGTTTGCAAATTCTTTTCCCATAATTTGCAAATCAAAAAAAGTAAGAAATTCCAGAAATAGAGTCCTGGAGCCACCTCTGCAGTTGAAAGGCTGCCATTGAGCCTGCTGTCCCAGATCCCCCATCTGCAGGAGCAGCTTGTGCCTCCCCTGTGCAGGGCAGTGCTTATTGGCTTTTAAGTATAGAGAAGCTTGTCCTTTGTTGCAGGGCCAGGGTGAACATCTGAATCTTCAAAGCTGACAGTCTGTCAATGCACAGCCTCTAGAGGGGCCCAGAATGCTCTCGGGGCTTGAACCTCTGCACTGAACAATGCAGAGCATGCATAGGTTCGTTTTTATGTAAACAAAGGTCTTTTTTCTCAAATTAATCTTAAGAGGAAAGAATAGTAAAGCTGGTTCCTTTCCCTTTAGTACCAGGTATGAGTTTTTCTTGTGACAAGTTGCTAAACGCTGAGCTGGGAATATTTTTGTAACTGCTTATCACAGAAATTATAACTTAGACTTATAATTCTAGCTTTTTCATACAATAAAAGGCTTCTGTAAGAAGAAAATAGTAAACTTACAAGTGCCTGGAAGAGTGGAGCATGGAAAAGCTAAAAGCTCAGATAGCAGAAGGCTTTCACAGTGAAGCCAATGTGCACAAAGTAACTAGAACACGACGCTAGAACCTGAGCTTAGTGCCATCTCACACTGGGCCAAGTCAGGCAAATGTGCGCAAAGTA
>NW_021620244.1:1312408-1347910 GCF_004785775.1 Grammomys surdaster
CGCTAGAACCTGAGCTTAGCGCCATCTCACACTGGGCCAAGTCAGGCCGAGCTTTTAACCTTGGACTCTTGCAGAGGATCTACTAAGCTGTGCTTCTACTTAACCCCAGTGTGACAGCTACAGTTGCTGGAGAATGAGAAAGCAGGATGATGGTAGTGCACCTCTCAGCTCACAGGAGCCTGAAATGCCACTGGGTAGTGTGAGCAGCCTCCACAGACTCCAGTGCTAGGAGTCTCACCCTCTACCCTCTATCTTCTTCTCCTTAGATGTGTGAAAGTTGAGCCCAGGAACAGACAGTCAGGATGCCATTCTCCTGTGATAAGTTTTACATCCTTTCATTAACAGTAATATGTATAAAATAGTACATCCTAAAATTTCTGCCATGGATTCAAAGCTGTTGCCGTGTTTGCCAACTAATCAGCTAACTATATTTAAGAAGTGTTTGAAGTTAGTCCTAATGTGTTAATGGGGTCTTTCAGCAGGAAATAATTACTAGATCACTAAGAAGTGTTGACAAACAGTATCATTAGTTCACAGTCAGCCTTCCTTTTTGCTTTGTTTTCCTGCCATAGAAGGTCCAATTTTCTTTCGTCCTCTGCCTCAGAGAACCATGTGTGTTTGTCATGTTCCTAAGGCTTTCATTATATACTTAATTTACTTAAATAAAAGGGACGTGTTTTACCCAAACTAAAAACTTTTATACCAACCAGTATAGCTATTTTCTAAAACTAAGAAGAACATTTCCAAAACACAGAACTTAATTTATGTCATAAGAAAACCAAAAGGAGACTCAATAAAACCTCTAGGATGAGTCTTTAAGTAATTCTCATTTAACCACAAAAAATTTTGTATACTAAGAGCACTTTTGTTACCTGGGGTTGGTAGTTATTATTCTGTTTTTATTCTGTTACCTCATTAAAAACTAACCGCAAAGTCCTAAGAATTTTTTAAAAATTGTTTTTGTTAAAATACCAATATCAAACTGCAACACAGTTGTTGGCCTAGTTGGTATTTTTCCTTAACAAAGTTATAAAATAAAGTTCAGATTCTTAGAAAGTGTGATAAATCCATTACACAATGAATTAAACCAGAGTTTTAAGATTGGCTTAGTCTTTACTTACATATGCTTATTCCCAGGAACCTCGATCAGCCTCGGGCTCCCACTGATGTATAGTAAGATAGCATGTCTGCAGAGGACTGTTCCCTATGGCTGGCAGGGGTCCTTTTGCAGCTGAGACCAGCTGGGTAAACTTAAATCAGCACACTGCCACTGTCTCAGTTACACTTAGAAAACCCAACCTTCACACTGTCCACTCAGCAGAAATGAGAATACTAATGAGGACGCTCCGTTTACACACTAGGCACTTTTCCCACTTCCCCACTTTCTCAGCAAGGCATTTGTGGTAAAGCAACTTAGATAAAACTTGTAAGATTATATAAGGCCACCTGGAGAGGCCCAAGTTCCAAGATGTTACCACCGTAAGGACCAAGTGTACCCAAGTGTGCACACATAGGATGCACTGTACAGCTCCCTGCAGCTGCCTGATGTCAGTTTTAACCCAAAATAACCAAGAAAATTGGACCTTCCATGGCAGGAAAACAAAGCAAAAAGGAAGGCTGACTGTGAGCTAATAATACTGCTTGTTTTACTATTAAAATGACCTTTTAACTGATTTACTTACTGCTGAATCACCTGGCATATTGGGAAGATGGCCTTCACATACCTGAATTCCATGAGGTATAGACACACACATGTACATTCGAGTTCGCACACACATAAATGCAAGCACTCATATATACACATACAAAAATAAACCTTTCTTTATCCAAAAGTGGGAGAAAGATGTAAACTAGAGAAACTTTTTGGTGGAGGGCTTTACTCTGGGTCTTTTTTTTTTTTTTTCCAATTTGTCTAGTTAGAAGTGTCAGGAAAGGATCAGAGAGCAAACCAGAAGGCCTGCTTGTTGAAGAGTTCTCCTTGTCACAGATCTAAAAGACACCTCTCACAAAGCAGTGGGTCTTGGGGACAACTTTGACTTCAGTCCTTAGTATGACTATGGCATTCCCCTGGACGGACTTGTTACCTATCAAGCACTTCTTTCTCCATATGACTTGTAACAGATGGCTTGGTCTCTTCCACTGTGTGGTAGTAAATTGCCTGGAATAGAGAGAGTCCCTGGAACAAGTCTGTATAAACATTCTTTTCTTTTTATGTGGTTCCTTTTGAATTCCATTGCCACTGAATCTCATTCTCCATGGACACTCTTAAGGCCTTCTGTCTGGAAGGTCATTCCACCTGAAAGGTCCTATGAAAAAGGGGCCTGACAACAACCCTGAGGCAGAGTGACATGCAGTCACTGGAGGTACATGCAAGAAGGCAGTCTCTTTAAGTAGTTAGCTTAAATCCTAGCCTCATGCCACCAGACTTATTCTTTCTTTCTCTCATTTATTCTGTTTTCCTATCTTTTCTTACTAGAAAATATATTGCTATTGTCTCTTATGAGCAACGCCAGAATTACAAGGATGACTTCAATGCTGAGTATGATGAGTACAGAGCTTTGCATGCCAGGATGGAGACTGTAGCCAGGAGATTTATTAAACTGGATGCACAACGAAAACGCCTTTCTCCAGGTTCAAAAGAGTACCAGGTAAAAGAATGTGTTCCCAAATAGACTGAGTTTGATATCCTCACCTTCTGTAGTAGACATCCTACCAGCCTTTGAGCAAGCTGTCTAGCAGACCAGACTCTCTGATGCTTTAGTTAACAGAGGTGCTTGAAATAGTTCTTAAATACTGGGGAAAACATAAACAGTGGGGGAAAATGTGTTCCCCTGTAATATATAATGTATTGTGAAACATGCAAAACAGAACTAAGTCCTGTTTACCGGGTACTTACTGCAATTGTAAGAGACACCATCATGTTACATTAGTAACTTAAACCATTATTCTGTTTTCTAGATTCCTAGTTCATTAAATTTAGAGGACTTGAAAGTTATTGAATAATTAAAATATAATACTATGTCTCACTTTTAAGGGTATTATCAAACTGTCCATATTATTTTATACTTTTTTTTCACTAATACAATGCTTCGTGCAGAATTTTTTCATCGACCCAGAAAGCACTTAATGCTCTTTTTACTGTCATTTTGTAGGGCCTATGGGGCATTCTTGTAATGTACATTGTCTTGCTGAAGAGACCTGCTAGCTTTCTGTCTGTCTGCATCATGGCACGGGATGATAGGCTTGCAGAATATGTAGAATTGCTGAGTCAAGTTTGCATTTGCATTTTGATAGCTGCTGCCAAATTGTCCTCCATAAAAATATCCCAAGTTACATCTCCTCATCAGTATTTCCTACACCTTCCAGGTGCTTGTTAGATACAGTACTAACTCTTCTTCTTGTTAGATGTAGTACCAAACTCTTCTCATTTGTAATTTATAATTTTACAGAATGTTCATGAAGAAGTCTTACAAGAATATCAGAAGATCAAGCAGGTGGGTATCACCGTTTGCCTTCCTGGCCTGCAGTGAGAAGCAGGGTAGCTTCTGTGACCTAATGCCTCACTATTTTCTTTGTCTGCAGTCCAGTCCCAATTACCATGAAGAAAAATACAGATGCGAGTATCTTCATAACAAGCTGGCTCACATCAAAAGACTGATAGGTGAATTTGACCAACAGCAAGCAGAGTCCTGGCACTAGAGCTCTGCTTGGAGCAGAAGATGTGAATAAACTGAAGCTTATTTATTTACAATTCCAGATGAGTTGCTCTAGATTCTAAAAGATGAAACTTTGCTTGTTGGAAGTTTCAGTATTAGTAAACTTGAGTTACTTCTTTTCCTCTCCATTTTACTTTGCTTCCCTGAATTTTGAAGCTGCTTTGTTTTCTGGTCCTCTCCCCGAACCCCCACCCCGAACTTGTTTGTTAATAGAAACAATTTTTTAGAGATTGGGGAACCAGTGTCTATATTTCAAATCAATTTTCCTTGAAAACTTGTGTTTGTCATTAGAAATGATTTTTTAAGATATTGGGGATGCAAAGTTCACACTTAAAAGAATTGCGTGTGTTTAAAACAAGACAAAACAGTAATGTGCAAGGTGAAAAGTTTTTGGATAAACATAAGCCTATTTTCTGACCTTTCTTAATGCAAACTCTTTGCCTTAAATGGTAGAATATTTAGACATTTGCACAAAGTACAAAAGAAATCAAAACATTGTTTTTGGAGAGTTGAAAAATAGAAAGTTGTGTGAATGTGTGTAGTTTTCTATACACATACTTATACATACATACATACATACTTACATACATGCATACATACATATGGGCTATCTGGCTCTAGAGTGTTAAATCTGCCCTACAAGTTAAACTCCCCATTGCAATGGCTGCCTTAAGGTGTTTGCTAGTTGTATGCATCATGTGGTTAATCAGTAGCTACACTGCTTCCCAGTGATGAAAGCCCTGGGAAGCACACTGTGGCTTACCAGCCTCAGAACGTGTGTGTTCTGCTTGTATGTCTGCAGAGCTGCTGTGGATGGGAGCTGAGTGAAGGTTAAAAAGCTGCTACTCTCAGTAAGCCGGACACTCAGGTTAAAGAGCTGATGAGTGTTGCAGTAGCTTGTTGGTGTGCGTTTGTTTGTTTGTTTGTTGTTTGTTTGTTTGTTTGTTTCTGTCAAATTTCTACTTCTATTGTGGAAGACAAAAGCATTTCCATTTCAACAGTTTCTCAGCTTTATTAATGTTGGGCAAAAAATGAAACAGATCTTATAGTTTTGGGGCAAAATGACAAAAATAAATGTGTAGGTAACCTATTTATATACTGCTATAAAGTATTTTTTGAAGAGAGATATGAAAAAAAGCTATTACCTACATCAGATGTATATTTAAAGATTTTTTTTTCATCCTGGATACCAGGAATATAAAAAAAAGTAGATATATTTAACCATAACATACTGTGATTCATCAAATAGCACAAACTTTCATTTCATGGAGTTTATCTGTTAATGTTGATTTAAACTATCACTTGTCTTATCATGTGGGAACATAAGTTATGTGGTCAAACATAAGGATTTGAACTAAAGTTGATTCAGGTTGTCTTAGATTGTCGTCTCAGAATGCTGCCGGTTGAAAAGGGAAGCATTATGTTTACAAATCTGTTTTGAAATGTTTGCCAAAATTTTGGTAGTATCTTTAATAAAGATGTTTGTCTTCAGCATCAAAAAAAAAAGTGAATAATTTTGTCGTGTATCATTGTAAACTAGAAAATGTAAGCATTGAGGTCATTTGGCAGAACGTGTTGATTAACTTTCTTGTGGAGTTTTTCTGAAATGTTAACTAGAAAGACTAGATAATGGATCCAAAGCACAGAGGCAGCCAACCACTGAGACCAAGATTTCTCTGACTCTACAACTCAGGCATTGCTGCACACATTCCATCTCTGTGTAGCACAGGCCTTCTGGAGACTTCCATTTCAGCTTTGACATCCCTGGTGCTCTTTTACCTTGATATTGCTA
Organism: Grammomys surdaster; assembly: GCF_004785775.1. Taxonomy (NCBI): domain Eukaryota; kingdom Metazoa; phylum Chordata; class Mammalia; order Rodentia; family Muridae; genus Grammomys; species Grammomys surdaster. The sequence continues at coordinate 1,317,917 of NW_021620244.1, forward strand.
CAGGCATTATTAAGTAGAAGTTTATCTCAAACTTTGAGTTTCAAAAGAAGAAAAGAAGCTTTAGTTATGGCTAAATTGGGGCCTAACATTATCATAGTAGAATCTCCTGACATAATGACTTCAGTAGTACACTCTCAGGTGTTGCCTTTCAATCATATTGTTGCTGTTCCTTGCTATGAGCAATGTTTCTCAAAAGTAAGGTTCTTGAATGGCTTGCTTGCATTACCTACACTACAGCCTCTTGGGAGAGCCCAGGTACCCACATTTTCACAAGGTGCCTGCAGTGACAGTTGAGAGCTTAGGTGTAGTTCTAAAATTTAAGTCCTTTAATCTTGAAACCTTGAATGTATAGACTCCAGCTTTAGCAGATACCCAATTTGAAATAGGCATGAGACCACCCCAGCTGAATCTACACTTGGGTTTCTAATCATTTTTTGAGGAAACAATGTAGAAAAAAGTAAAGGCATCTTTTGAGCCCTGGCATTGAAAACCTGCAACAGGTGGAGGTGCCAGCCGTGACTCTGGTTAAGTTCACAAGGATCCTTAAAGATAAATGGAGGGTCCCAGAGTCACCATTGTGTCAGCAACCCTTCTTAAAGATATACCTCCTCATTGGGTAGAGGTAGAAGTTTCATTACATAAAGCTTTTGAGAATTCAATGAAAACTAGCCACCTAAATTAGGTTATTTGGATATCTGTGCAATTCAGATAATGTCTGTGGAATCATTGCTTTTCACATGAGAATAAATCCATTTTGATTGACTGCAAAGGAGCTTGAGGTTTCAAGGCGGAGCACCGGAGTTTATTGAGTGCTAGGTGTATGTATACCTGTTCTTCTGGTTTTACTCTTCAGAGATTGCACTGGGAGGACAGCAGTGGCTACAGGTGGCTCTGATACTTTATGATTGCCTAATTCTCATATTGGGAATCAGAGACATGTCATTTTCAACTTCTGCCTGCCTGATTCAACTGACCCACCAGGCTGGTTTTTCCTTCTGTGATTGGATAATTAGTACAACATAGGAACTTACAAGTAGACAATAAGTACCCCCCATTTTTAAGTCTATGAAATAGTATCAATGGTTCCAGCCATCCCAAGGCACCAGCCCATGCTAAAGCGACACTGCAGCACTTCAACCTTACTCAACTTTCTGAACTGATGCTGTCTTGATTCTGTGTTCCTCCTTCATGACACTTGTCACAACTATAATGGAATACTAGTTGTATTCTTACGTTCCAACAGAAGAGACTGTTTTGTTCATTCCATGGTCTGAAGCCTTGGCTTAGTACCTGGCATAGAACAGATGCTCACTACCATTTGGTGGGAAGAATGAGCAAGGCAGACTCTTCACAAAGGTCATATTTAACTTTAAACAGATTTGGATTAGTGCAAGAGTCCACTGGGTCATCAGGTGGCTGGGCCAAAGCCGGGTGTAGGCATTGGTCACAGTGGCTGCCTACAGTAGCACTTTCCTTTTGCTGTGATTAACTGGATATTTTCAAAGGGGGCATTTCTTTCCAATATCAGCATTCATGCCTCCAGATTCTTTTGGAATCTGAAATGAAATGAATTGGGTTATTTTTACCATTGACCTCAACTTGCAACTTGCATATAGGTACTGACTTCATATCCTGAATTTTTAATTTTTTTTTTACATATTTGCATGTGTGTGTGTGCACATGTCATTCAAAGGACAACTTTTAAGAGTCATTTCTCTCCGTTCATCATGTGGGTCACAGACATCGAACTTAGGTCATCAGCCTTGGCAGTTTGCACCTTTACCTGCTGAGCTATCTAGCTGGTCCAAAATTATTTTTCTAAATCACTTTCTCTTGATTCTCAAGGACCTAATGGAAGATAACAGTCTAAAATTGGTATGCCAGTTTTCCAGCATAATCACAGCATCTCTAGAGAGGTTTCTTTAAATTCAACACATGCTTTTATTGACATTTATTTTGTATTTAGCACTTGTTTAGCCTCCTAAGTGGTGGACACTCTGAGGATAATCGAAGAACTCTAGTGTTTCTTGTGTTTCCAGTGTAAGGGTAAAGATAGTGGAGCCCATGAATAATATTCACCACAAACTGCCTTCACTTTTGTAATTGACAAAGCTTATTGACAGCACAGGACACAACAAGATGAGGCCTGAGGAACTGCCACACACCCCCAGGTAGAGCAGTAGACACCTAATTCAGAGGTGTGGGTGGAGTGTGATAAGGTACCAGACAAGCACTGTATTGGCTACAGTGGTACAGAGCATCCCTACAGATGGTGATCAAGTGAAGAAAGTCCTCAGTTTCCCAGCTGTGAGTGGGATAGTGACTACCTCAGGAGTTGTTACAGAAATGAATATGTAGAGATGTACATGTATCTGAGTATTTGAGACTCACTCCTTTCCTCCTTTGATTTGTATGTGCAAAGCTTAACAGGAGTATCAATGAGTTTATTCAGAGTTTGGCATGAAGACAACTGAGCTCCTGTGATAGGCAGACACAGTGCCTAATGTTTTAAACATGCTGGTCCTAATTTTTAAGTACCACGTTAACTTAGCACCTTGGCTACCAGTAACATACACATATATGGAATAAATGATGTGCATTTACTCCAAACTTGAGCTAAACTGAATATTTTCCATTATCCAGTTATCTTTATAAAAGACCAGTTGTGGAGGGTTTTTTTAAATTTATTTAAAATCATACTTTATGCAATCTAACTTATATATTAAATGACTATAACTAAAATGCTTTTACATACTTTTAAGTATAATTTTTTTAATCAGTTTTTCAGGCCTGGAGAGATGGCTCAGCAAGTAATAATACTTACTCTTCTTGCAGAGGACACCAGGTCAGGAGGCGCACACCTACCTGAAACTCCAGTTCCAGGGGATCTAATGCCCTTTTCTGGCCTCTATGAGTTCATATGTGGCACACAGCCTTATATACAGGTACTCACACGTACATATAAACCTTTTTATTTAAATTTATTTTATGTATATGAATACACCGTAGCTATCTTGAGACACACCAGAAGAGGGCATCAGATCCCATTACAGTGGGTTGTGAGCCACCATGTGGTTGCTGGGAATTAAACTCAGGATCTCTGGAAGAGCAGTCATTGCTCTTAACCGCTGAGCCATCTCTCCAGGCCCACATAAACCTTTTTTAAAAGACACTTTTTCTCAGTGACTCACCACATCTGATTCTCATTGTACTAATGGTCAAAAGGAATTCCCAACTTTCACAAAAAAAGGACAGAGTTTAAAAGAGCCTCTTTGTAATCCTAGGGCTTCTCGTGCCTCCTCACTAGTGGGTCATTGAGAGGGCTGTTACACACAGGATGCTGTAGGGATTCACTTTCCGTATACCTAGCCACTCCTCCTCTCAAGGACAAACTTCATTTAAATCAGACTTGTCTAAAGAGAATAGGAAGGGTCTCCAGGGGTCCTCTGGCCACCTGGGCTATAGACTGCAGCTGAGAACAGTTGTAAGGAGACACTAGGGACTGCTGGCATGCCACTCACAGCCACCCTCTTCCTTCCCCTCTCTGCTGTTGACAAGTCTCTATGGCTATAGGAGCCAATTATCACCTGCCCACCTGCTCCTCCCTTCTCTTGCTTGACTTGAATGAGCAACCCTGCTCCTCCCTTCTGTTCATAGGCATATCTTAACACTATTTGTCTTGGGCTAAAGATAAAGGCTTGCAGATAGTAAGGTCACCAGTTCAGAAACAGGAACCACAAAGCAACACATTAAAGCTTGGGAAGCAGCCAAAATGCTTCCTAGGCCTACATCCTGGTGTGCTTCTTAATTCTGGAATTGGCAACAGGTGACCCAGGGCAATTTGCCTCAACTCTGGACTTCCTTGCAATTTAGGATATCAGGGTTTGGGATAGATTAAGGAAAGCTGTTACACTGTACTAGACTGACTAAAGCAACATTGTTTGTTCTCACATGTCCCCCTGAAAGGTGCCTTTGGCAATGAAGTTGTGGCAGGTCTCATAGTCTCTCTACAGCAGCTATTCATAGTCTCTTGTAATATGGGTCTCATTTCAGTACCTTATAAGTCCAGTCTTAGATAATAGCCAGAACTCTACAGTGTGTTTAAAGTTAGGGCCTCTTTTCTTCCAACTCCAGCTTGCTTTAGGCTAACAGCCAAGCACTTCTTGCCTTTCCCTCTCTTACCATTCAGCTTGCAGCAGGTTGACAGGAAGGGAGAAGGTGGGGGCCATGGAGCAGAAGAGATCTTGGATGGCACCTTTGAAATTGGCCTTGATTTCCTCTAGACACTGTCAAGCTCTTGTCAGACCCTTTTGGGGCCTCTGGCTCTCCTTTGGCCAGCCTTGGTAGTAGTCCCCATGCTCTCTTACCCCAACCCCTGCGTCTTCCTCTCATAGGCTATCTTTGGCTTTTTCAGGCAGGAAGCTAGACACTAGGGCCTCTTTATAAATAGATCATATAAACTAGAGAAATGATATCTGGGTTTTCATCCTTAGATGAGCACTATGGCTCTCATTAGGGGTGCAACCATTTCCCAGATGCATCCTTACTCTGACAAACATCAAGCATGACTCACACACCTACCTTCAAAGTCCCTCAACTAGCTTAAGGAGTCACCAATCATTCAAAGAGGCCACCATGAAGCTTTTCCATTAGCCTATGGTAAAGAAGAATATGCCTCTGCTCCCTATATAGACAAAGGAAGTCTAGCCTCAACTAGCTCTTCACTGTTACATCCATAAGAGGAACCAGATAATAAGGGAGGGAGACTAGGCTCCAAACACTCTACAACGCCCTCCTTAACAAATGCTTCAGAGTCTGACTTCTACCTCAGAGTTATCTATCTTGGGACATCAACAAAAACTGTCAGGATGTCATCTGTTAATCCTTGTTGCATAATTTTTTTAGTTCTGTGTTCAAGTATTCATGTGCACCTCAACTTTGTGCTTAGAAACAGGAAAACGCCACTAAACAAGACAAATGGGAATTATGCAAAATGATCCTAACTGGGTCAAATGTAACACAGTAGGTTCAACTTGTGAATGAGTAATGATGAGCATAGTAATGAGGGAACAAGTAACCCTCCCAAGGAAGCAGCACGGAGAACCAGGAGGAAACAGACCACTTGGCAAAGCCATTAGCACCATTTATCCAGTTCATTTCTCATTAGCAAAAGCCCTGCCAGGCCTGCTGCTTTTGCTATTGCATTTGTTCTCAATTGCTGTTCTGCCTTAAAGGTAAAGCCAGAGAGACATGAACACTAAACTCCTGAGCACCAGACATTTTGGTACTTGAGGTTTCCATCTGGTGGCCTTCTCGTGTTGCTACTTCTATAGAGGAAAGTTGCCAAAATTGACTGATACCATTTTAACAGGTCAATGAACCTCAAACTGGCCCAAGACTTCACAAAGAAAATCTGGTCAGGGGAAGGCTGATGACTTTGTTTCCCAGGATTAGTCATGATGCCTGTCTTACAGGAGGTGAGAGCCTGGTGCATAATGAGCACACAGAACTGCAGAGCTCTCTGGTACCTTGTCTGGGTAGACACTTCTGTAGTTAGAGCAAGAAATGTAGGCCACACAGAAAAAGAGAACACCTGTGCTATTAAAGTTGTCACCAGCTCTCTCTGCTGTCAGTAGTCAGGCCATCTGTGTGATGCAACTCTAATAATGCCATTGGTGGGTGAACAGGAAACAAGTAACCAGACAAGAAGAAAATGCCAAAGGGCTAGAGAAGGAGGCAAATGGCAGCATTTATTTGCTACTTGACAACATTTCACAGGCATCAATGGACTCTTGCTTTAAACTACCTTTACTGAGAGGTGGAATGATCTACAGAGAAGAAATGGGTGCAAAAGGGTCATACTGGATGAGTGACATACAAGAAGATAAATCAGATATTACTACTGGACCCTAGTTCTGGCCAGCCTGCTTTAGGAGTTGTCCTCTGACTTGGTGCCAGTCCTCAATAGGGGCCCACTAACATCTCCTCACCGGTCACTTACATTCTCCTTCCATGGGGTTGTTTTTCCCAAAGAGACCTGAAGTAAACCTTTTGCATGGAAGGTAAAATTTGTACCAACTTGCCTATGCTCTGAGTTCTCAGTGCTTTATCTCCTCCCAGAGGGTAAACACTGTCTTTGGCTTGCACAGCCCTTCACTTGAGGCTAGTTCTCAGGTCACTAGTGGCCCTCTAGGACTCCTGCTAGTATAGTCCTCATTCCTTCCCATCCCCATTGTGCCCTGCGATGCCATCCACCAATGGGCAGGTTTGCTTCCCACTTGTTGATGGCGCCTCTGCTTCTAGCCTTTGTAGCATTGTGTGTGGAGCCCCCTTCAGCTCTGAGAAAGGAGACTCTATACCATTGCACCTTTGCCTTGATGTTTATGCATTCAGCTATAGCATAACTGACCCTCATGCTCAAAAAGTGGCATATCCTTATCACTCCACAACTGCAGTTCATGATGTCTTTTCATTTTAGTAACTTGATAACTTTCTAGCATTGTTAGCTATTCTAATCCCTTTTATAAGATTAAAGATATATAGCTTTTATACAATTTTTCAAAAAGAAATGGAGGTTTTGTGCATCTTTTGGTTTCCTTTCTCTAAAAAGAAAAGGAGAAAGTTGAATCACTGAGGAACTCTGTAAAGGCCAATTGCATCATTTCCTGTATCCTATAAGGTCTGGTGTGGTAGTAATCTAAAATTTGCAATGATATAAAATTTGCATGATGAATATTACAAGGGTATTTCTAAAACTGCCCCTTTGTCTTCATTATGAGTGTCCTCCACCAATGTCTAGTTACTTAAAAATATGTGGCTATACTTACATATTTAGAAAATACCAAACATCTATTATCACATGCAATAACTGGGGATTGGGACTCTAGAAGCAGCTTAGCTGGCTAGTTCTAGTTTAATATCCCTCAAAATGTTACAATCCAGACATTAGCTGAAGCTGCAGTTATGTCAGGCCTTGACCTGTCCAGAGAATCTACTTCCCAGCTTATGCCATGGCTGTTGGCTGGATCCCCATTTTCCTCACCAGGTCTCATTGTCCCTAGGCTGAGAAAATGTCCTTACAGAAGGGCGATAGACTGAAAAAGGGAAAGAGATAGAACCCAGATGAAAGCCAGTAGTTTATAACCCAATACTTGAGGTGCAGACTTAGCTTTATAACATTTCAGATATTTTTCTGCTGGATCCACAGCAGCCCTTTGACCATAGTCTCTTTAGGACTGGGATGACAACCCTATGTCCATGTCTTTTTGTAAAAAATAAAACATAGGATTGAACTCTTATTTCTGAAGAGAAAGTCTAGAACTGTGGACTGAATGCTATACAGCACTCTATGATGGGTCTAGTCAGCATCTTGCCTCTGATTGCCTGCCCCAGGCCAAGGAGGGAGAAAACATGACAAGGAATCAAGTTTGAGAAGTAGGAGGGCTTACCTCTAGGACTCCTGCCTTAGTGGAAATCATTCATCAGTTAAAATATGGCACATTTAACCTACAGCAACACTGACACTTAAAAAAATAAAATAAAAAGAGTCAGAATTGTTGCCTTCAAAAGGCCTACAATCCAAATCTCAGTGCAGGAATCAAATCTCAGGGAGGAATCAGTCCTCCCGGCTGTGATGCCTGTGGAGCACAACAATGGCCAGCATGGGGATAGCCCTGAGAGTACAGGAACAGTAGCACTTATATTTTGGAGGTAACCAACAGCTACTGACTGGATGTAAGGCATGTTCAACAAGACAGAAATCATTTATGGTAATGGAAACCTAACCAACTATCCAGGGCTACAGAATCATAGAGAAGAACCTTTACTAAACTAATATAATTCCTAACTGCATTCTAAATGCTTATCCTTAGACCCACATATAAGTCCAGGACTTTTAACAAAAAAGTCCTCATAAAAAAATAAATAAATAAAAAATAAAAATAAAAAACTTTTTTTTGCATCAGACAGAAACCATTACAAAGATCACAACTGACAAGTAATGAGGGAGACAAATCATCCAGGATGAGCCCCTAATCCTAAATGGCTGACCCTGAAATCAGAAACATACGCAATACGAAACAGACTTAAGCAGGTTGTATTGTTAGACTTATGCACTTGTGTATGTGCCAGTAAAGAAAAAGAGGCCATGAATTTGAGGGTGAGCAAGCCAAGGAATATGGTAGAGTGGAAGAGAGGTTCTTCCTCTTATTGGGAATTATGTGATTATACGCTTAAAAAAATTCTAATTCCAAAACAAAAACAATTTGTATAGGGAAACAGAGTAGCCAACGAGATCTTTAAGAACTGGGGAGCTAGGTGGGAGATGATGGCGTGTGACTTTAATCTCAGCACTTGAAAGACAGAAGCAGGTGGATCTCTTTGAGTTCGAGGCCACCCTATTCTGCATAGTGACTTCCAGGCCATCCAGACCTACATAGAGAGACCCTATTTCAAACAAACAAACAAAAGAATTAGAACAAACAGAAAATGAAAGGAAATACGCTCTGCAAAAATCCCAAACAGTGGATACTGGACATAGTAAAACTAGAAATCCCCATCCCAACTGGTTTAGAAGTGACTACAAGAGTACACATATTCATGCAGTGGTTTTTTCCTGCTGTCCAAATATCAAATGTCAGTTTTTAACTTAACAACATTACCTGATCTAATGTTAATCCCTCATGACCTCATTCATTCTTATTAACAGCTACCTGCTTTTTCATTATTTTTATTTTAAATATTAAATTATATTTAATACATATGAATAATACAATACTTAATATTAAATTATAATCACCCCTGAGACTAAAATCTGGAATTTGCACCAACAACATCCGAGGAATTCTCACTCTCTAAGTCTCTCACATTTAATAACTGAACTCCCCGCAGCCTGCCCCACTTCACCTTGTAAAACCTCCTAAAAACCTAAAATCATGAAAGATTGTTTAATGAGTGTTCAGAAATGCACTCCAAATTTGAAAAAACTTAATTTTACATTGTTAATTTCTAGACATGAGAAACTAAATTTGTTTCTTGAAATCGGCAATTTCCAGAGGCAGCTATGTCTCAAGAGGAAGAAATGGAGGTGACTTCACTCCCTCTCCCAGCTTTGGGTCTGTGCTCTATGACATGTCCATGTTATTTGATGTTTATGGGTCTGTGGTTTACAGCACTGCATTTGGTTCTTTAACCAAGACTCTGGATGCCTTTGTTTTGCCCTGGGTTGAAAAGGACCCAAAGCTTTGCCTTTGCCTACCTTTTCTGTATTTTAGATCACTACTTACCAAAGTTTTATTCCTTGCTTCTCCCCCTTGGCTAATTAACTAGTTCTTTGGAAAAACAAAACAATACCAGCCTGCTCTTTTTCCCCTTGTATGAAGCTTGCTTTTTCTGCAGAGCTGTTCATAAAGTCCTTATATTGTTTCTATAGGTCGGAGTCTAGTGTATGCTTCCCAACTGGACACCTCAGTTAGGCCTTTGTCACCTGAAACCTCTTGTATGCACAGCTGTACCGTATCCAACTTCATCATAGTTTCGATTTTCCTCCCGGCTTTCTTTCCTGTTCCCTACATTCTGAAGTCTCCTTCAAGGACAACCATTGTCTCTGGTTGACAGGTGGCTGTCATCTTTTTCCTTAATTTCATTTATTTGGTCCCCTGCTTAAATGCTATTTATTCTCTCTACTCTGAGCTCCACCCGTCACTGGGTGCATTTCCACACTATCTGCTCTAATGTGGTTTTCATCACTCTGACGGTTTCATTATCTTCCATTTCTTTCAGCACTCTTTTACTTAATCTTTTCTCTATTTTCCTTTTATTTGTAGACAAATATGTTATATATTTTTATATATTTTTTCTCTGTAGTCTCTGTAGTTCTTTTAAAGAAACTCTTTCCTAAGAATTTATTGGGCTTGAAAGATAGCTTGGTCATTATAACTGGTTACTGACAAGCCTGATGTCCCAAGTTCAAGGGCTATGATGGTCACACAAGTGCTGTGACACACATGTGCCACCGCCCCAATAAATATATGTAATAAAAAAATTTAAGAGTTTATCCTTCATACTTTTAACTACAGAGTTTCTTCAGCGTTGGTGTTTTGGGGCTCTGTCTTTGTTTGAGGTTGGTGTTTGTAAGTACATGTGAAGTACTGCTGATTTCTAAAGGAAAAGATTCTCTCTTAGCTCCCTAGGTTGAAACACTGTGATGATGAGTCAGAGGTGCAAACTGGGTTGCAGTCTGCAGATTGGCTCTTACTGCTTACACTCTCTGACCATGCAGATGAGTGGGCTACCCAGGCACACCTTTAGACAGGATCAGGATGGATGATCAGCTAAACATCTTTGTTGTTGTTGTTGTTGTTGTTGTTGTTTTGTTTACTTGTGGCTTTAATCTGCCCAGCTGCTGCAAAGCTGTCTGCCATTCCACTTTTTATATTCAGCGTTAACCTTCTAAATAGGATGTCTATTTTCAGAGAAAATAAACATAGCTTGCCCAATAACTTCCTGCCATCTGTCTGACCATCCTTTCTTTCTGTTCAAAACAGAACCAGGCTCCAGGGAAGGCTCTGCATTCCTGCTGTGTCCTGTCTGCATCCTTGGTCCCTGTGTTACAGAGGAGCATCCCTGGTGCTCTTATTACCAGTCAGAGGAGTATGGAGGGAGAGTTTAGCTCATGCCCTTCCCCATCTGTATGTCCATTCACCATATTGGACAGATTCTGTGATTTGACATTTAGATACTCCCGAGCTTTCTTGTAGATGGACTTGTTAAATCAAAATTTCATACCTTAAGCAGTCATTTTGGGTGCCAAGGATGTAGCTCAATTGGATGACCGCTTGCTTGCATTTGTGAAGCCCTGGGTTTGTCCACAGCACTACATGAACCTGGAATAAAGCACATCTGTGATCCAGGCACTCAGAAAGCACAAGCAAGAAAATTGGAAGTTTAAGGACATTCTTGACTACATAGCAACTTTGAGACTAGCCTGAGCTATAGCATAATTTTTCCAGGTTCTCCATCTCATAAAACCCCTGAATTATGAGAAATTATCTTTACTCCAAAGCATTTATTGAGAAGAGATGCAAAACACTATAGAGGGAAGAATGCTTCTGAAGATATAAAAAAAAAACAAGACCTACTTTCAAAGAACACATGGTAACATCGGTAAGGAGGAAAATGTACATATCACTATAAGATCTATGACCTGCAGGAATCTAACAGTGAGAGTGGAGAGGGAAATGGGATAGTGGGGGTCTTTGGGAAGTTGCCCATATTCCTTGCCAGTGGTTGTCATTGTTTCCTTGATGACAGTCACTGCAGCTGAGATAATCTAGACCATCGGAGCAGTTTTAATTTGTATTTCCCTGATGCCTAGGAATGTTGAGCCCTTTTTCAAGTATGTATTTCATATTTCTTCTTTTGAGAACTGTCTTCACTTCTTTAATCCACTTATTGAGGGGATGATTTGGTGGTTCAGCTTAATTCTTGGAGTTCTTCATAGACTGAATATTAATCCCTTCTCAGAAATATAGCTGGAAAGGAGCTTTTCCTCCATGCTGGAGGTTGTCTCTGCTAATGGTTTCCGTTGTACACAGAAGCTTTTGATTTCACTCATCAGTTCATGGGATCCTTTCCTGTGCTGTTGAGACTGTCTCGTCTCTGCCTGTATCCTGAAGTGTTCGCATGTGCTCTCCTCTAGCACTTTTAGAATTCCAAGTCTGACAGGAAGGTCTGGGATCCATTTTGAATTGATTTTTGTGCAAGGTAAGAAATATGGATCTGGTTTCATTATTTTAACCTGTGGGTATTCACCTTTCCAACACCATTTGTAGAACAGGCTGTTATTCTTCCAATCTGAGTTTTTGACATCTTTGTCAAAGATTATGTGGCTGTAACTTTGTAATTTGGATGGATTTGCCTGTGGGTCCTATACTCTGTTCCATTGGTCTATGTGTCTGTTTTATACTAGTTGACAGTATATATTTTTAAATGTTCATTTACTTTCTTATTTGTTTAACATGACCCAACCCTTAATTGTCATGTTATTTTGTTAGTTGTTTAATATATACAAGATTTTTTGATAGAAGTATTCCTCTGTATTTATTATGTTACATAATTTTATGACACCTAAGTGTCATATTGCTCTGTAAGCCTCTGCCTGGGGACTCAAATGACATTATTGTCAAAGTGCTCTTTCAGCTATCAGTGCTAACCAGTGTAAGAGAAGTGTATTATTGCCACATCAGCACATCTGTTTATGTGCCCTCCTGCAGAGAAACCCAGCCCTACTTTGACTGCTGACACCCTCAGTAGATATTAGCTGAATTTTACCCTGGAGTTTGTAGAACTGGACCAGTGTGCTATAAATTCTAAGGATCTCCCTGAGGTTGCCATAAGACTTTGCCCGAGTTTTCCACAGAGGTGCAACATGATACACATGAAAAGAAAGTAGGTCAGAATCTTCTGGAGCTGCCTCACTCCCCAGCTAAAGGTCATTCTTAATCCTTCCACAGTTCCCAGAACTCTGTGTGCAGTGAGATTTTTTTGTTTGGTTGGTTTTTTGTTTTTTGTTTTTAGTGTTCCAGGAAGGAAATGACTTCTATAAAGCAAAACAGGGAACACATTCTTCATGAGAGCAAAGAACCCTAAATGTTTCAGAGTTCCATTGACAACATTACAAATTTCTAATGAAGTTTGATGATGCTATTTTTCCCATGGTCGAAACAGGAAATTGTATCTCTGTGTAGAGCCATGGCTGAGCCTTCATCGTGAAGCTCAGTGAAAGGGGTAAAGGACGATCCAGATGGAGCTCAGCACATGTGCGTGTGCAGGGTGATACTGAGCACAGCTGGCGAGTTTCCACGAGATGCCGTGTCCATCAAGCACAGAATGAATGAGAACATATTGCTCCTAAGAAGTGAGATATCAAAAGAAAGAGACAGGAAGCACTCATTCCTATGAAGCACATGGCATTGAGAAAACATTCTAACAGCTGCAGGAGTCCATAAGACCCATTGTCCAGAGCCAGTGGTCAACTGTACACAGTGCTAGGGGTTTCCATTGTCATGACTACATCTTTTCCAGTTCAGAGATGGGGTTCTTTTAAAAGTAGACTTCTTATTATGTGGATATGCTTTCATCTCCACATTTCCTAAACCTTATGTTACCTTCTCATCTTGATAGCTGTCCCCTTGTGTGGTTTTGACTCAGCCTATACTCAAGGCCTTGTAAACTCAGATATTTATGTGGAAATACTGCCTTAATGACTCAAGGATGAACAAGGAAGCATGAGCACACAGGTGGTATGCCTTCCACTCATTGTCTTTCATTCATTGTCAAAAAGTGACATTTACCTAGCTTCTTTGTATGTGATACCTAATAGCACACTCACAGACAGAAAGAACCACAAAGTATGTGCACGCATATTTTACATAATACATACTTATCCTTGCACATTAAAATTTATTAACTTACTGACATAGATGTTCAGGTTGGTCTCATGCATTGTGTATTCAGATGTTGAGTTTTGTGCCCCAAAATCAGGTTGCAGTCTGGGCGTGGGCATCGTATTGACCCAGTGTGCTGTACAGAATGCTCCCCAGTAATCTCTGGCAGGTTAAAGAAGAGAGAAAAGCAAGACTTTGGATCCAGTAGGGGCTCTCAGGTAGGGATCATGAGGAGAAGGATGGAGAAAGTGAAAGAAGGAAGTCACCATGAGGCAGGATAGACCCTGAGCTCTTACACATCCAGCAGAGCAAGGCTCAGTTGACAAGTGACAGGGCATTTATCCGGGTAGACTATGGTTATAGTAGTCTCAGAACCTGCTCAGCTTAGCCTTGCAGCTTGTTAGTAAATTCTGACACCTCTGTGTTGTTTCCTCTGGAGCTAAATGGGAAAGAGTGGGGCAGAAACCTCCCCCAATAAAATTACCTTAATAGACACACTTTTAAAAAATATTGATAACCATCTCTCTCAAAAATTATTCCAAAATTAAAACTCTTTAATTAAACAGGTCATGGCATGTGATTTCTAAGAGCCATTAAATCCTTCTGCTTTCATGACGGATAGAAATTGCCAAATTCGAAAATTAGTTTATCTTTGCCTCCACAGAATAAAGCCATTATTCTACGGGGGGAGGGGGGAAGAGATTGGAGTATATTTGCTTATTTATCTTGACAGTGTCTCAGTCTTTTGCTTGAGCTAGCCTTGAACATGTCAATCACGATGCCTAGGCCTCGTTACCCATATGTACCACCTCTCTTGCATTTTTAACTTTTTGCATTTCTATCCTGCAATGGCTCCTTGCTAGTAAGGTATGCTTTCATCAAGCCCACATTCTGCCCAGGTTAAGGACTCGGGGCTGAAGTTCTGCAAATGCCTTTGTGAGCTAGGTTCATTTCTGAATCCAGTTGTTCTTGTTCTCTTCACCATTCTACTGTCACTGATGATGGAGCCCTCAGCTGACACTTATCTGGCTATTGATCCATTTCTGTGTCAACCTTCTCAATGTCTTTTTAAAAGCCTGGATGCCCTCAACGTTAAGATGGCTCTGAGAAGCATCACACATTTTTCTCATCTGTGTATGAATATCTGGTCATCTTAGCAAAGCCACCAGTGCAAGTACAGCGCATGTTCACTATATAGGCCAGTCTAATTTTACCAGTGCTTGCTAGTAAGTGCACACTACAAAAAGCTGCCCATTGAGGACAACCTGTAAAAGCCAATTTGTTTCATGTGCAATCAACCCATGGAGTAATTTCTCAGTCACTGTCCACCCTGTTTTATGAGACAGTATCTCTCTTTGGCCTAGAATTCTCCAGGTAGGAAAGACTAGCTAGCCAGCAGGTGCCAGGAACCCACCTATCCCCGTATCCATTGTGATGGCATTACAAGTGTGCGCCATCAGGCCTGACTTTTTTTTTACTTGGGCTTCAGGGATTAAACTCATGCTTACATAGCAAGCACATTACTGAATGACCTACCCCAGCCCCCAGCCACCACTATCCAATCCTTAAAACTTAGGTTTTGAAAGTGAATATACCAAGAAGACATAGGCAGTGCTGTCCATGTGATTGTGCTCTGGATTAGTAGCAAGGAAGCCACTATGGTGGGGTGCTTACCCTAGTACATGAAAAGGAACTTTTGGGAAAAAAGTCAGAAAGTCCACAACTCTGGATGGAAAAGATCTAATGTCTTTACTGAGCTGTAACTGAAGTTTAGAACCTCCTTTATTCACAAACCTTCATGATTACAATTGCTTATAATCGCTGTCAACACCTTAAAATAACTATATAAAATATAATTCCTTGGATATTTTGAATATAAAATACTTACTAAATCTGCCAGCAGTTCTCAACATAAACAACCATCTGTGAAAGAATCTTATATTTTAAATGTCTTTGAAAACTGTGTGTGTGTGTATGTGTGTGTACACATGTGTAGGTATGTGAGCGAGTATGTGCATATGTGTATATATGTATGTGTAGATGAATATATACATATATGTACTATATATGTATATGTACTATATACATAATTAGTTTTTTGGTCTTCTTGGTGTCTTGCTTGTTTTGCCTTATGCTTTCAAGCACACACACCATCATTCTGCAAGGTGGCTGAGGGCTCAATCATGTTTTCAAATGAGGCCATGGTTCCAAACCACGAGAGCCTCAGTACCAGTTAGGCTTTACAGATGAACTTGAACTGCTGGTTTATAAATACATCAATCACAATGGAATCAAGGCAGGTAATGATGACCAATGCTTAAGGAATTCAGTTTAGACATGGGCCTTGGACAGAGATTCAACCCTTCTGGGCCAAGAAACTTCAATGGGGGGAGAGGGGAGAGAGAGAGAGAGAGAGAGAGAGAGAGAGAGAGAGAGAGAGAGAGAGAGAGAGAGAGAGAGAGGCAGCTATTGTCAACAAGCTTTTCAAACAGCAAGGCAAGCCATTGCATAACCATAGGTCTGATTCACTGGTGGCCTCAGCTTGCTGATCCTCTTGTATTCAAGGATGATCATAGGTTACCAGACCTGCAGGTTAAATAGCCCTGCGTAGCTGATGCTTGGAACTTTGTCAGTGCTGTACAGGTAGATGTATACCTTAGTATCTTCTGCTTATAACTCCAATGTGGGGTTTCACTGATCACTTCACAACAAAACAAGAGTTCTTTGTCTCCATTGAGCACTGACTTTATAATGTCAGTTCCTAGTGGACTTGATACAGTTCTGCCCCAAGTTTCGCTTATGCTTGTTCTCCATGTCTGACTCAGTCATGACTCAATAATGACAGAGTCATTTTAAACTTAACAAAATTCTAAGAGAACCATGTACAAAAATAGAAAGGGGAAGCATGTTAAATAAATGTCAGGAATAGGAAGAAAACATACCAACTGAGTGACTTTCAATGTTCCTTTGTCTTGGTAGAAAATAGAAACCTTGCTACTAATAATACATAGTTATGTTTGAACAGCGTTTAATGTCCATAGCAACTATGTGAGGGCAGCAGCTTCACAAGCTGAGAATCCAAACGGACCAACCAGAGGCTACAGAGTAGGAAGTAAGACCTGAGCCAGAGTGGGCCGAGGGCTTTGGCCTCATGCTTTGGCGTGGTCTCCTTACAACATCAAGTCTGGATCCCATATCCCTTCATGTTGTGTTCTAAAGAATCTAAGTTGTATAAGCAGAACAAGAACTGACAATGCAGGGAGTCTCAGAACCCAGGTTTTCTGAATGAGTTTGTAATACAGAAGGTGGGAAACAACACAGAAGCATCACAGATCATTTTATAGAAAAGAAGGAAATAATAGTTTACATCAAAGGTATGAGCTAACAGAAGCAACTACAGGTCAAAAATAAATGAGACTATGAGTTTTGTTTTATTTCAGATTTTAACAAATTTACTATTGATCTACTCATAGTTCTGTCTTGTTTAGAAATGATAGATAGATAATAGATATAGCTAGATAGATGATAGAGATAGATAACAGACAGATAGATAGATAGATAGATAGATAGATAGATAGATAGACAGATAGACAGACAGACAGACAGATAATTGTTTGAAATTTTGTTAGAAGCCCATGGAACAATATATTTATTATATATTATGATGTATTTTAATGCATTGTTTTTACTGTCCTCAGGTAGTATAATCTATAATAGAAACTAGATGTCTTATTTAAAAAGTGTATTTCCTATATATATTTCCTATATAGTCTGCAGCAAACATCTAACAAAAAATATTATCTACCATAAGCCAACAACTTTTATACCTTATATTACAATTGGGAGATTTTTTCTTTTTTCTTTTCTTTTTTTCTTTAAACAGTCTCTTTCCTAGCAATAGGAAAATTGTAAAGCTCATAAAGAGAAAGGTATTGTCATTAGGCCCAGAGGGCGGGGTGGGGAGAGACAGCCCTCTGGCTTGTCTCTAAGCATTATACATGCAGGTGGTTGCTACACAAGTTTCCAGATCCTGATTTGAATCTCAGGGGCCAGAGCAGTGTATGCTCCACAAAAGGTCCTTTGAAACTTCTTCCCTTCCTGGTTTAACAAAGCCCTGAATAGCTTGTCTCAGAAAAACAGACACACTGCTTTGGTTTGGTCTCTGATCATCTATGAAGCTCTATGAGCCATTCTTGTCTGCCCAGGATCTGCACCTAGCCTACTTCCTCTATTATATTTAGCTCTTTGGTTATTTTCCTAATGAGCTGTCTTGTTTGCCTGCAGCCATTCATCCAGAGGATGAATGTGTAAAATCATAAACTAAGCACCAGCACTCAACGTCTAAAAGGAACACTGCTCTATATTTTGAAATCCACCCACACTGGAATTTTTTCTGTGGATGTCCCTTTTTTTGTCTTTTGGCCCATGGACAGGCAGGCATGCTACCCTCTAGCTAGAGCTGTCATCAGCCTTGGGCTTATAGTCCTCAAATGTCCACTTCTATAACCACACGAGACACCTTGCTCACTGTGTTAAACTAACAAGCCAAGCACACACTTAGGATGACAACAACAAACAGGATAAATGTTGGAAATATTTTATCAACTGCCACTGAAGAACTTACTATGTATCTATAGCTTTGAGCAGTCTTTATTCTGGGTTGTATACAGGAGGGAGGTAGAAAACAAACCTTGGTAGTTTTAATTTGTGAGAACTCACAGACCTTTCTCAGTTGTTGCTTTCTAGAGTCTGACAGGCTTTCGCTTCTCCAAGCTCCCTGGGGAAACTTTCACCCAACAGTGATATGACTCAGTTAAATCCTGCTGGGAACCTGGGTCTTGTCAAGCCTCAAGGTGTCTCAATATGGTTTCTGTCATTCCACACTTACAGGGCTCCAACTAATTAAGAAAATTATGAGCCTAGTACTTCAAGAGTCTTGAAAGGCAACTACTGAGGTTCTTTTTTCATTTGAGGACAACCTGGAATTCTCATGTTCATAGAATCAATTTACACCAAATACATTTGTAATTATGGTTCACCTTGTGTGACCTCACCTTGTGTCTCCTAAAAACCATACATACATACATATTCTAATTAGGTTCTATATAGATTCACTATATAAGATGGACATTGACATTTTTGTTTAAGACCTGGAAGTTATTGTGTAACAGAATTCTCCATCAACTATGAGAAGCAATGTGCACTAAAAGATGAGCAAGCCCTTCAGGGGCAAGACCTTCAGGGGAGGTACCAGGGCTGTGCATAAATGGTGGCACCATTTTTACTCTAGGCAGCACACATGGGTCGAAAATTCTAAAGAAGGTGTGAGATTAATTTAGCAGCTATTAGCACCTAATAACTGTGAATACTTAATGTCAAAGAAATATGTCACAAAATGAGATCTACTGAGAATCATGTACCTACTCACCCTTCTCCATCCTAATAGGAACATGCCATAAAACATCAGATTTTATAAACATGAGATCCATGTTCACTACTCTGAGGAAGGAAAACCCCATGCCATGACAGAGAGATTGCTCCTCCACTTCCCAAAACTGGATGGTCAGGCCTCACTTGGTGCTGCTTGCCCCAGAGTAGGCTTCAGTGATTAGTCACTTGTCAATTATATCAAATCAAAACAGGCATATGATCTGGGCCCATTCCCCTGGCAATTTTTAAATGGAAATGAGAGTGGGCAGAAAAACTGGAGGCATTCCAACCCCTTACCCTCAAGGTCTTTGACGCTTGGTGGGGCCCAAGAGGGTAAACTGTCCATCCCATGGCTTGCAATTAGTTGTTGAAGGGGAATTTGTCAAGTCCCACACACGGCTAACAAGCATGTGGAGAGGAGGAAGGACCAGATCCCCAAGCAGTCTCCCTCCCACACCCCATGTGGAAGCCCCTACAAAAAAGAAAACCAGTCCTTTACCCTTTCAACTTGCCTTCTGTTGAAGCCATACAGGGGGGGTCCTATCACAGAACAAACAGGGTTGTAGCAACTAGAAAGACTGTTCTTTAATAGCTTTTAACTGCAGTTATATTTGTAAAACCACTTACCAAGAGGTAAGTTATTTTCTACTCTCCTGCCCTAGAAGCTCACAACCATTATGGTTACCTAGAAACCCGAATAGGAAGCATGTGGCAAATAGCAGCCATGCACTAGAAACATCCAGATTTGTCATCTAATAGATGATCCCAGCAAGTCATGTTTGGGTAGAGGTAGAATATGAAATTTAATTAGTTTGCATGTCCTGGCTATTCTAAGGATCGTTGGGCCCACCAGAGGAAGGGGTTTTGTTCTGAGCTGATTTCATTCAAAGGCCATTTGGTTGCCACAGCAGGAAATGAGTGATATCCTAGACCAGATCATACCTGCACTGCTGCTCCATGAGCAGGAACAACTAGAATGAAGACAAAAGACATTTGAAGTCAACACCTTTACCTGAAAGAACCTCCAATAAGTTAGAGACATGATGTACCAGGAGAATGACCTGAGGACACTGTGCATACATTTCAGAAGGAACATAAGGTACTTTGAAGGACAAGAATTGAAGCAGAAAGAAACTGGTGATACAGGGTCATAGTCCCAGCACTTGGGAGGATCAGAAGTTCAAGGTTATCCATGATTACATAGAGAGCTCACAGCAAGCCTGGACAAGAGACGCTGTCTCTCTAAGAAAGACTGAGCCACCAACCAAAGAGCATACACAGGCTGGATCAAGGCCCCTGGCACATATGGAGCAGATGTGCAGCTCAGTGTCTATGTGGGTCCTCCAACAACTGGAATGTGGGAGATGGGGGCTGCCCCTAAAGCTGTTGCCTGTCTGTGAAATTCATTCCCCAACTGGGCTGCCTTGTCTGGCCTCAGTGGAGGATGATGCACCTAACCCTGCAGAGACTTGAAGCTCCAGGGTGCTATATCCAGGAGGGACCCTACCCTCTCAGAGGAGAAGGGGGGCAAAGACTCTGTGATGGGGAAACTGGGAGGAGGGCAGTGATCGTGATTTTAAATGAGTGAATAAATAAATAAATAAATAAATAAATAAATAAATAAATAAAATAAAGTACTAAATAAAAATGCACTGAGAAGACCAGCAAAGACACTGTGAGAAAAGAGAGTGGAGTGGCTGGCCAGCATAAACCGGCGCTGGAAGGCATTTGACTGTATGAGTCCTTCTGCTCTTTGCTTTTCCTTCCCCGAAGGGGGCTCTCCTGACTTACAATCAGCCCCAGATTTTTCCAAAGAGCCCTCACCTCATGAAGGTAGTTGATATCAAAGAGCTTATTTCTACTGTGGGTCTGATGTCCCGCTCACCCGTTTCGGTGTCAGAGGAGGTGATAATGGGTGTGACTGTAGAAATGAACAATAGTGACTCAGCTAGTTCCTGTGAGGCTTCTGCAGCAGAAGGGGCGAGCTTTAGGAGATCAGCTGACACAGAGGCTTCAAGAGAAGCAGCACAACTCTCAAAGCTCGGCTCTAGGAATGTCTGACATGACTAAGGACCACTTCCATTTGACTTTACCCTGGGTTGTACCCTTTTTCCAACTCAGCATGAGGAAGGAAGGTGAGTGAGACTATCAATTCTGAAAGTTCATCTGTTGGCAACTTATTCTGAAGAATCAGTGGGAGGCAGTGAGGCAGGCCAGGGACAATCCCTGGACTTTCCTTGCTGACTTCTTTTCATTCAACAGTCATCAGTTTTACCAGCGGCATCTGGGCATGAGTCAGTAAAACATGGCCACAAATACTTGAGCAACCATAGAGAATTAAACACTGAAGATGCAGACAGGAAATCTCTATTATGCAAGCCGTCCTCAGGAAGGGAAGGGGCATGCATAATAAAAAGTCTGGCTGACATTCTACAATCCTCTAATTACATAAGCTCAATCAGCCCAAAAACATGGAGCAATTGCTAGCCTTTCTCTTAGCTGTACTGCAGGAATGTGGAATTCTTTGGGAAGAATTATTCAGGGGTTTAACCCTTACCTGAGAGCTGGGAACAGTGGTCACAGAACAACTAGCAAGACTTTCTTGGCTTGTAGGTGGGATCTAACCTTGGTGACTCTAGAAAAGGCAATGAAACACATTTTTGACTTGAAAACAATCTTCTCTGTCTCTCTATGAAGTCTTGGGAAGCAGAAATTTGAAGGCATTATTCAAAGTGGTGTAAGGTGCATGGCTAGTACACACACAAGTGCTGAGGAATTTACCCAAGCTCACTGGGGTCACTCAAACCTACCAAAGTCAGATTACAGTATGCTACAGAGGGCTGGAGAGATGGCTCAGTGATTAAGAGCACTTGCTGCTTTCCAGAGAGTCCAAGTTAGTTCTCAGGACCCATATCAGGCGTTTCACAACTGCCTGTCATTCCAACTTCACGGGATCTGAAGCCCTCTTCTGGCCTCTGTAAGCAACTGCACTCACATGTGCAATATCCACACTCAGACACAAACACATAAGTAAAATAAGTAAATAATCGTTCTTAATAATTTGTCATGTTGTGGTAACTGCCAACCATAAAATTACTTTCATAGCTACTTTATTCATAAGTAAAATGTTGCTACCTTTATGAAACATAATGTAAATTAACTGTGTTTTCCAACAATCTATTGGGGGTTGCAACCCACAGTTTGAGAAATGCTGCTTTGAAAAGTGATAGATGAACCATGAATATACATGTGGAAGGATGTGTATACTGACAATGGCTGTTCTCTTTCTCAGCCTCACTGTTCCCCAGTGCTCCATGTCTGGGTCAGTCATAACACAGTGTTAGCGTCTCAGTCTGTACCACCCCACACACAAAGGATATTCACACACATTCAGAGAGAACCAGAGCTCTCTCATTTTCTCCAACCCCAGTGTTTCTCTTAGTGAGGAAGAAAAGTTTAGGAGAGCCAACTTCCTCATTACACTGCACACATACACAGCAACACCTTACATATATGGGCATTGATTTCTGTAGAGAGCCGTGGAAAGCAGAGACATCTCTGGCAATCCGATGCTCTCACAAGTTCTGTAATTTACTGTCTTTGTGTGAGGGGAAAGCGTGCGAAGTCACAGCCCATCCCGGGGCATATAGGGTTTTATGGGCATTTGACCAACCGGGTATGTACACATCACTCCAGGGGGTATTTAACCAGGGCCTTCCCCGGGCTTGGGGCCTTTTCCGCCAGCCGGTTCCCATCAGCCGGCTTTTTCCCAGCGGGTCTTTCCTCTATAACATTGTAATAAAGATCTGCTGAAGAACGTTGGTGTCTGTGTTATCTCGCGGGCGAGAACACGCCACCCACATATTGGTGCAGAAATCCCGGGAAGAAATTTGAAGGTACCTTGCGGAGAAGGACCTCCCAGCCGGAGTTAAACTTAAAAGGAATCACTTCAGTGGAAGGCAGAATCAGCGAGGTATGGTTAATCCTGAATCTTTTCATATTTCCCCTAAATCACAAGCAGCAGTGAAAATTTTGTTATCTTAGTGCCAGCTTTCACCCATTTCCTCCTGCTGTTGTATTGCTTTCACCAGTTTGCCTGTTTAAATCTTGCCGCCGCTTGAGCCGGCCCTGCCCCCCCTTCCAACAGCCGTTCCAGGCTGCTGAAGTTCAGCAGAGTTGAGGAAAAGTTTGGCCTTTTCCCTTCTTCCAGCTCTTTTCTGGGGTTTTTAAAAGGCAAGAAAAAGTTTGGCTTTAGCTGCTTTGATCCAGCAGGTTTTATGAGCAGGCAGAGGCTTAGCATAATTAATTAGCCTGGAGTGAGCCCAGAGCCCTTCTCTCTGAGAGTCAGATTCCCCCGGAGATAAGATAACAAACAGCATGTGGCCTTGCAGTCAATTGTGACCGGCTCTGCAGAAAAAACTTTGTTAGGGAGAGAGATCTGTTTGCCTGCACGGGAACGCTGACACTCGCCTCCTGGGACAGGCTAAAGGGAGATCTGACTAAGGGACAGCAGAATGGAAAGTTGAGGCCAGGCACACACTCATTGTGGAAATTACAAGATCAAAAGTATAGTTCAGCTATTGTAGTGAGTCAGGAGATACTGAAAGAGATTCAGGGTTACCTTCCAGTAACTGATTCTGGGTGGGAGCGCTCACAAGCTCATAGAAGCTTGGATAGACATGTCTACAGAAATTCCCCAGACATAGATCTGCGGGAGGAAAGGAGGAACCCGAGAGAGTTCCTGGGAGAGTCTGTTACGAAGAGAAAGCCTCTATATCCAGTAGAGGAATTGCAAAATCTGAAATTATATGAATATGAATCGGGGAGGTCTGGTTCCTCCAAGCGAGAACCAGAGAAAGTTGGAAAAATAGTCTGTTCTGAGACAGAAAGAGATGAAGAAGTAGTCCTCTTTGAGGCAGAAGGATTCCATTCACGTGGGTGGCTGCAGCCGCAGAGTAGAGAACAAAGGGAGGCGGGGATTAGAAAGCGTGCGCTTACAGCTCCCCCGCCCCCCTGGAATTCTCAGGCAGCACTCCCTGCTGCAATTTTGAGCGCACCACTGCCTTATGCTGACAAGCACAGTGCAACTACCTTCCTTTCAGAGGAAGATAAAAAGAAAGATGTTTCAAGCCTTTCCAGTGTTTAAAGCTACAGAAAGAAGTTGTGTCTACACATCGGTAGAATATATTTCTATTAAAGAACTTGCTGAGTTAGTTCAAAAGCATGGGTTTGATGCTAATTTTACAGCCATGAAGTTTGAGAGATTTGCTGCTATGGCAATAGCTCCGAATGTTTGGCAAAATACAATAAAAGCTACTCTCCCCAATAAGAATTAATAGATACTGGGGCTGATGTAACAATTATTAGAAGACAAGAGTGCCTTTAACTTGGCGTTTGTCTGATCCCTCATTCAACTAAAAGGAGTTGCTTATTCAGTTAAACCAAAAACAAAGTTCAAATTTAAGATTTATGAAATTAATGAGACATTACAGCCTGTCTTGCCTACGTCAGTTACCATTCTAGTAAATACATAGAATTATTATAGATTTAAAAGATTGTTTTTATTGTTCCTTTACATCCTGGTAAAGGTGATGAGTTTAAATCCAATGAATTTATTAGTGATTCTTGAGAGCCCATGAAACAATATCTTTAAACAGGTTGCTTCAAAGAATGATTAATAGTCTTATATAAAAATTTGTTATTGCTTTAATACAGAAATTAAACATTTAAATCTCTCAGTGTATTTTATTCATTTTGTTATCTGATATCTCTAAAAAGAGTTTTTCTGTACGCCCTTGCTCTAATACAATGAGTTTTGAAATTTTAGAACGTCTTGCTCCAGAAAGATTCAAAGACAGTATCTTTATAATATTTGAGAATTCAGTTACATCTTAAACAGATTGTGACACAGAAAATTCCAATAAGAATGGATAATAGGGGCTAGAGAGATGACTCAGCCGTTA
This sequence comes from Grammomys surdaster, assembly GCF_004785775.1. Taxonomy (NCBI): domain Eukaryota; kingdom Metazoa; phylum Chordata; class Mammalia; order Rodentia; family Muridae; genus Grammomys; species Grammomys surdaster. Next base: position 1,342,755 of record NW_021620244.1, read on the forward strand.
AAGGCTAGGCTCACAACTACAGATATTTAGAGTTCAATTCCCAGCAACCCATGGTGGCACACAATCATTCGTAGTGAGATTTAGCGCCCTCTTCTGGCTTACAGGCGTACATACAAAAATTGGTTTACTTTTAATGATTCTTAAAAATCAAGTTAACAGATATTAATTGGCTAAAACCTCATCTTAAACTTACCATAAGAGGATTTAAACCTCTGTTCGATGTTTTTGAAGGGAGATACAAATCCTAATTCCCCTCGACAGTTAATTGATAGGGATAGATACCTTTGTAAAAGTATAGAATAAGCTGTTGGTTATTAAAAGATAAATTATCTAGACCATGATACATTGTTGGCTGTTTACATTATTGCTACTCATGTGCTCACAACAGACCTTGGCCAAAGAAACCATTAATGTGGATTCATCTATCTACAAATAAAGTTTGAACATCTTATTTTGAAACTATTGCAGTGTTAATACAAGATTGTAAGGTAAAATCCTAAAAATATTTTAGATGAAATGCTAATTCTTTATTCCAAATAAAAATTAAGTTGATTATTAGAAAATAATGATATTTGACCTATTACTTGGCAAAGTTTTTAGACAAGATTGATAATCATTATCCATAAGACAAGTTGTTAACAGTTGTTCTCTATACATGCTTTTGTTTTTCCTATAAATTTACATACAGCCCATAGAAAAAATATTTACTATATTTACAGATGCCTCATCAATTTATTAGACAGTATATGTAATTATATCACATGTTCATTTTCTTGAATTTTCCCCTGCTTCAACACAAATAATTAAATTATGTGCTCTAGAAACTGTTTGAAATGCTGAAAATTCAAGCTTTCAATTGGTACACTCATAGCCAGTATATGGCTCATGGTTTGTAACTGCTTAAAATTGTTGCCTTTTTAGATATTACTAATTCTCAAGTTTTACAGTTAATTATAAAAATACAGCTTAATTGTAGAAACATGTACTGTTTCTTTATAAGACATTTAAGGGTTCATTAGATTGCCTAGAGCCCAAGACAATGCCAGAACAGATTTGTATACCAGTCAAATTATAGACCATATAGAAACAATTGGCCATACAATCTTATTCTTTATATCATCAAAATAATAATAGCTTGAGACAATAATTTGATATTTCTAAAAAGTGTACAAGTAAAATAACAAAAACTTCTTCTCAGTGTCCTCAATTTTCATAATGGTGTTAAGCCTTAAAGACTTACATATGATTAATCATGGCAAATAGATGTTACCCATGTCCCATCTTTTGGGAGACTTCAATATTTACATGTTTCTATTGACACCTGTTCTGGAATCATTTTTGCCTCCCCGTTATCGGGAGAAAAGGCAGCACATGTTATCTAGCATTGCCTTGAGGCCTAGAATGCCTGGGGAAAGCCTAAAATTCTCAACTTATACGTCTCAAAAGTTTAGACAATTTTGTCTCCAAATAGAGGTGACCCACCTGACAGGTCTACCATACAATCCTCAAGGACAAGACATTATAGAACGGGATCATCGTACTCTTAAATCTTATTTTTTAAAACAAAAAGGGGGAGTCGAGGAGGCTCTACCCTCAGTGCCACGAGTCACTGTTTCTATAGCACTCTTTGCTTTCAATTTTTAATTTTGGACAGTCAGGGCCATTCGGCTGCTGACCATCATTGTTTAGAGCCTGATAGGCCAAAGGAGATGGTCAAGTGAAAGGACGTCTTGACCAGACAATGAAAGGCCCGGATCCTATTTTAATAGGATCCAGGGGAGCGGTCTGTGTTTTTTCCACAGGAGGAAGACAATCCATTCTGGCTACCAGAGCGACTGACGCGAAGGCTCGTGACGACTGAAGATGACACCCCGAAGAATTCATCTGCAGATGTTTCCAGTCCTAATTTGGATTCTCCAGAATTGGGTTCCTAGTATATGGGGAGAACAACGATGGGCTATATTATCTGCTTTTCCTAAACCTATACCTGTTAGACATGATGCCATGGTGTTTCCAAGATTTCTTACAACTAATAGAACCATGGGGCTGCCTTATCTTCCCTATGATAAAACGCAGGCCCCCCTGGGAGAAAATCGTTCCTTGCCTGAATGGGGTTCTCTCTGTTTCCAGATTACTGAGACAGGAAACTGTATAACTCTCTCGAAGAGAACCTTGGGGTGGTTTTATGAAAAGAGAGACTGGGTTAAACTAACAACAAAAAGGAATGATAATGAAAAGGACAATAGTTATGTCAAAGAGTTCTCACAGTCCTTTTTACAACCAGCCATTTGGATAGATGGAACATTTTTATCACCCAAACTTATTGATGGAGAACATCCTCGTCAACCTAAGGTCTCTCCTTTTTGTAGTCTAGAAGAGAGAGCTGTTCTACCTTGGTCTGATTGTCAATCCAGAGTAACACGATGGACAGATACCAATGAAACTTTTTCCTTTTCACCCAATATGTTGGGAGATCCTAGAGCTGGCGCAGTAATGAGAAAGGGTCCTTTTCTACAGAGCGCTAGTATGGATCCTTTTCACAAATGGCTACTCTGTGGAGTTAATGGCAGTTGTACCGACCTCAATTCACTAGCCTTTCTCCAGGGTGGAGCAACAGGAAGAACATCCTTTACAGAAGTTATTAATGGAACTATGGTGAAACAGAGTTCAGATCCGATCCCTCAGTTGACAAATCCTATTCAGTTAATTACTGGAGTTAACAGGATCATTGTAAATCAAACAGTATTTTCACCTACACCAGTGTGTGTTTTTCCACCTTTCTTGTTTATTCTTTCAAACTCCTCATTTGAAAAATGCACTAATGCCGGGCGGTGGTGGCGCACGCCTTTAATCCCAGCACTTGGGAGGCAGAGGCAGGCGAATTTCTGAGTTCGAGGCCAGCCTGGTCTACAGAGTGAGTTCCAGGACAGCTCGGGCTATACAGAGAAACCCTGTCTCGAAAAACCAAAAAAAAAAAAAAAAAAGAAAAAAAAAAGAAAAATGCACTAATGATTCATGCATGATGTCTCAGTGTTGGGCTGTTGGACAGGCTAAACGTGCCATGGTTGCCAGAGTGCCACGATGGGTTCCTGTTCCTGTTGAGACACCCTCTACTCTATCATTATTCAGACAAAAAAGAGACTTTGACATAACTGCAGCCATAATAATGGCGATATCAGTCACTGCCATTGCAGCTACAGCTGCTGGGATTGCTATGACAACCAAAGTCCAAACAGCAGCAGCCTTAAATCAGCTGTCCGCTACAGTGACAGAGGCAGCCAACTTCCATACTTCTGCTAATGCTGAATTGAAAGGCGGATTGATGATTGTTAATCAGTGCCTAGACTTGGTAGAAGAAAGGATAGATATCCTCTTTCAATTGGCACAATTGAGATGTGAAAGAAGTCTGAGAGCAATCTGTATTACTAGTGTTCAATATGAGAATTTTACTCGAGCAGCTAATTTGTCTAGACAATTGTCTCATTACCTAACAGGAGAATGGTCAGAAGGATTTGATGAACTTCTCGAGAAGTTGCGAGCAGCGGTGGCAGCCATCAACTCAACGCGTGTGGACGTTTCGCTGACTGAAGGACTCTCCACCTGGATCTCTTCAGCCTTCTCTTTCTTTGAAGAGTGGGTGGGAGTAGGCCTGTTTGGTACAACCCTGTGTTGTGGATTAGTGTTCATACTCTGGTTGGTTTGCAAGCTCAGAGCTCAACAGAAACGTGACAAAGTCATGATTACCCAAGCACTTGCAGCCTTAGAACAAGGTTCATCTCCCGAAATCTGGTTGTCTATGCTAAAGAAATAGCCAACAAATAGATCCTCAGCTACTGCACCCCAAGGGTTCAGCCCATTGCATTGGGTCAGTGAGGAGTTTTAGTCTGACTGATCCTTGTCTGTGTAGCTCTGGTACCTGAATATTGAGGCAAACAGCCCTTGAACCCCTAGGAGGTGACTCCATTGCACAGGGATGGGTGTTTGCATCTCTCTCGGTTTCCCCTAGCCTTTGCACCCAGAGGACTCGTTTCCATTGCACCTGGTAAGGTGGGAGAGACTGTATCAAACTATTAGTCCTTGATCGCTTATTCCCCCATAATGGAATTTGCTTGATCGGGCTTGAGTTTGAGTTATGATTGGTACCGTGCCAGACAGACCAAGGACAGCCCTATCTTTTGTCTCCAGGCCAGCTGCCATTGGTCCCAACGATGGGAATGGGTTGATGCCATATGCCAGACGTACACCATGTGGTGTGAGTTTACCCCATGACGGGCATTACGAGTGGCCACAACCTGGGGCGCACATTCAATGAATGCCAGGTGTGGGTGCAACCCTCGTAGCCTAAGACAGGGAGCTCACCATTCTTTGATGCTGGCTATGGGAGAACATCAACTAGCCTAAGACACGGGAAATGGCCAGTGCCTGTGATTCTCATTTAAAACAAAAAGGGGGAGATATAGAGAGCCGTGGAAAGCAGAGACATCTCTGGCAATCCGATGCTCTCACAAGTTCTGTAATTTACTGTCTTTGTGTGAGGGGAAAGCGCGCAAAGTCACAGCCCATCCCGGGGCATATAGGGTTTTATGAGCATTTGACCAACCGGGTATGTACACATCACTCCAGGGGGTATTTAACCAGGGCCTTCCCGGGGCTCGGGGCCTTTTCCACCAGCCGGTTCCCATCAGCCGGCTTTTTCCCAGCGGGTCTTTCCTCTATAACATCGTAATAAAGATCTGCTGAAGAACGTTGGTGTCTGTGTTATCTCGAGGGCGAGAACACGCCACCCACAGATTTCACTGTATACTGCAGGGCAAAATGTTTGTTTTCTATGTGTTTGCTTGAAACACAAATTTCTTTACATGAAAATTCATATTCTTGTGTCTGTCGGGTGCCCAGTGTGCACACTCACCCCTGCCCTCAGTCCTCATCCAATTCCATTAAAGACAGAACTAAGCAAGGCACCTGCACAGCCCACACCAGTAAGGCCAAGGTAAAGGCTCAAGAGAGACCACAGGAAGGCTCCTGTCCTCAAAGATTATTCTTTTCCTATGTGAAAACTCAAAAGGACCAAAAAACTATATAACAGAGAGCATGTATGCATTCTCTCTCTCTCTCTCTCTCTCTCTCTCTCTCTCTCTCTCTCTCTCTCTCTCTCT
>NW_021620244.1:1347920-1357920 GCF_004785775.1 Grammomys surdaster
TCTCTCTCTCTCTCTCTCTCTCTCTCTCTCTCTCTCTCTCTCTCTCTTTCTCTCTCTCTTTCACACACACACACACAAACACACACAATTTCTATAAAAGACTGTTTGAAGTCAAATGAGACTTGGGGTTTCATAAGCTGAAAATGGCTTTAAGCTGAGCAGAAAACTCCTGAGGGACACGTTTGAATTAGAAATGGAGTCTGGGGAAGTTCTTGGGGGTGTATTCCCCCTCGGATATAAGTAGCAGAACTTCAGAAACAGAGAGAGCGAAAGTGGGAAGCATGGAAGAGAATCATCAACCATGGGACATCTACTTGAGTCTAACCCCACCCTCAATCTCCCAAAGCTGAGTCCTGAGGTGCTGCACCCCCTGTCAGGCTGGCTACTGTTCCCCAGCCCCCTTCTGGACCATCGCTTCAGCACTGGGAGTGCTTTGGGCTTTGTTGCTTCTCTGTGTCTAACTACATCTTGTGTCTTTTGCACATTAATCAAGTTCTGCCAGACTCTTTGGAACAGATGGACTCCAGTCGTTAACACACCTGGTACAGTCATCATTGTCCCCATGAGCAATCCCCTCGGGGGCTTCCTGCCACAAGAATTTTTGAAAGTTTCACATGAATTTCTATACAAGTACATGTACAAGTGAACAATAGATAGCCATTGTCCTCTTATTTACTGTCTTATTTTCATTAGCCTGACAGTCAACAATATTCCAAAAGTATTAAATAGAAAATTCCGAAATAAACAGTTCTTAAGTTGTAAGATGGTGTACATGCCCACATCTTTGAGTATTGTGATGCCATTTCAACCTGTCCCATTACTGTATGAGTCATCTAGCCCATGTGCATATACTGTATATGCCACCCACCTACCAGTCAGAAGGACAATTGTACTGCAGACCTTGATTGTTCAGTTCACCCTAACTCCATTACAGCCCACAACATATAAGATGACTGATGCCTTCAAGTCAGGTACACGAAAGATGAGCTATAAAATGTCTAAGACAGGATAAAAACTCCATTAATAAAAGAATTATGTTGGGGCTGCTAAGATCTACTAACTTAGATCTGCTAAGATCTAAAAAACAATAAAATTGTGAAAAAAGGAAAAGAAGCCTGAACTTTCTATGGCTTTGCAAACTACAAAAGATACAGACAGCCACATACATAAGATATATATGTACATAGTAAAACAGTGTATTTAATACTGTCCAAGTTTCAAACAATCTATGGAGGTTATTCTCCTGCCCTCAAGGCAAGGGCAGAGCAGTGTGATATTTGAGACTAACCCAGTTTTGAATGGCTGAGAGATAACAATTTCATACTTCAGATCTGTGCCAAATGTTGCTGGGGTGTGGGGTAGTGAGACGTGCCTTTAATCCCAGCACTCAGGTGGACCGGAAGTCAGACTGATCCTCACAGGCAGTTCCAAGAAGGCAGGCTTATATAGTGAGGCCTTATCTCAAAATAAAATTTAAAGAGGAAAGAAATAGTACTTATGAAATACTCAAAAGTCTTCCGTAAGCACCAGAACAACTGCTGATCTCAAAGCTCAAATAATAGCCCAAGCTGCGGAAGTGGAAATGGTGACCCTAGTTTACAGAAAGTGAATCTGAGTCACAGCCAGGTTCTGAAATTCCGCATGAACTCATGCTGCCTATAAAAGCCAGGCATCAACGGTGAGCAACCATGATCTCTGGCCAGCCAGGCAAAGCACTTTGTGGTGGTGACGCCAGATCCCATTGCTTCTGACAAAGGCCCTTGTCAAGCTTGTGTGTCATTGATTGCGTATGCCCCGGCTGCTCGCTCTGCGAGCAGACCCACTTCCTGACCGCACAGCAGTAACTCTTTGACTTCCTGACAGCCAACACAGACAGGTGCGTCGGTGCGGAGTGCAGCGCCATCTGCTGGACACTGTGGGATAAGCAGCAGCCTGCAGTGGATGGCATAGAACAAGGTTTCTGAATTCTGTGAGCTTTGAGACTGCTAGCAGCCAGGCCTGATTGCAAGACCTGCCAGGACCACTAGCAGAAATGCACACTCTACATCCAAACCAGTCCTCAAGTCTGCACGTGGTCCTTTCCTTGTTACAGAACGTGGTGTGGCGAGCACATGTGTATTCAAGGTGTGTGTGTGTATTATGTAAAGGGTACAAGATTGGACATGACCTTTGAACAAATAGGAAAAGTGACCATCACCATTCTCATTGCTGGATTTGCATTAAATTTTACAGCTAACAGAAACTCATACTTAAGTAATCCCATATAATCTCTCACCATTTTATATAAACAGAAAGGAGTAAGGGGTATCAAGTACTGGCTCTGGCAGTAGAACTACTCATAACTTAGCCACGACTGTGATGGCAGCTAATGAGGCTCCTCCTTTCTTTACCAAAATCTTTGCCCACATGCAAATAAAGACAACCTGAGCAACTGAAGGAGGAGGAGTCTGACATCAAGCCTCAACTATTTCTGAGTTTGGAAGTGGGTCTCAGAAAACTTTGGCCGAAACAGGTTTAGGGTTTGGCCAGATCCTCTATCAGTTACAAGATGTGCTTATGTCATAATCATGAGGCATGATCATGCTATTGAGAAGGTTTCTAACATGAGATCAAACATCTGTTGGAGGAGGAACCTGCCTAGGCGTTCACAGACACACAGCATAGGAAGACTATAAGAGGACGCTGGCCAGGTCTCTGTTCTCTTGTTTCCTACAGTTTCTCAGCTGTTGGTTCTCTGCCAGTCTCTGAACTACAGTATATTTTGCTACATGCTTCAAGGCTAACTGACTCATTCCCTCTAAATCATAAAGGTAACCAGCTCCTCTGACCCCCAAGTATAGAGGGATGGTAGGAAGAGGGTGGGTTTTTTTGTTTTGTTTTGTGTTTTGCTTTGTTTTCAACTAGAATGTCAGACTGAGGGAGGGCTGGAACAAATAGTTCTGGGTTAGAGGTCAGGGGACTGGCTGGACTCTAGAGTGAAAGCAAACGAGGCCTCTCACAGTAGCTTGCAGGGATATGGTCACAAACCGGCCCCCAGTGAACAGACAAGAAACACTGCCTGGCTCATCCTTAGGCACCAGGAGCAGGCCAGGAAAACATGTTATGGATTCAGCCTCTGGCCCTGCCACATGGAAGTACACAGCACATGTAACAAGCCATGTGAGGCTGACTCAGCCTTGAGAGCTCCGGAGTTCAAGGTGTCTCACTGTAGTATTGCAGCATGATACTCTGGCACTGGGATGGCGCTGCAGTATAGACCAGGAGCTGCCGTGGGAGAGGCCCCCTCAGCCCTGTGGCTGCTCAGCTTTACCCCCATCCGTTCCACAACACGCAGTGCTGCTACTGTCACAGGACTGGGGAGCGTGTACATGAGACATAGCAAATTATCCTTACAATCGTTTGCCCTCTAGTGAAACCTATACAGACTGGCATAGTTTGCAGATTCCAGGAGGCAGTTTGAACTTGCTGGGTTACCACTGATGATATATTTTGTCAAATCGTTCTTCACAGCTCCAGCTCACTTCTGCCAACACTAGGCCTGGTTTCCCCATGAAGCCAACAGTCCCTAACAGCAGAAAAAACAAACAAGTGCCAGGTTCCAGGTGTGGGTCTAAACTTTAGACTCTAAAACAGTGGTTCTCAACCTCCCAATGATATGATCCACAGTTCTTCACATTGTGGTGACTCTCAAACATAACATCTTATTACTACTTCATAACTGGAATTTGTTATACTATAAATATATAATATACAGATATGTGACCCCAAGGGGGGTCAAGAACCACAGGTTAAGGAGCACTGCTCTAAAGGCTTGGTGGGCTTATCCTTGAGTGGCTGAGAAAGAGGCATGAATGTTCTGGCTCTTCCCACAGGAGCAAGGAAGTTAACTCCATGTCAGCTTGTCCCCAGCCTAGTCCTGGCTGCCTCTAGTGAGGTCCATCCTCCAGGAGAGCCATAGCACTGGCCTTCAGCCTTCAGACAATAGCCTTTTGTCCAGGAGATGGCGTCCAGGAGACTACACCACAGTTTATTTCCAAACTAATCCCCAGTTTTTCCAAGAACCTGGAAAGTTATTTCCAGGAACTAATATTAAATTTTCCTACATGATAAGTGAAAATCTAAACATCCAACATTAGAAAAATGGTGCATCCTAGTTTGTAGAAGTTTTAAATACACAGAGAAAAGGGGCAATATCCAAAAGCAGGCTTCTTTTAGGCTCATTCAAAACCGAAAAAGATATCGTAGACAGATGGGATCTAGTGTAAGGTCTGAAGCAGAGAAGGTAAGTGGTAAAACTGTCCAGACCTTGCTATAAAATCTGTCATGGGCTTTGTATGCCCTCATACCTGTTTCATCCAATGCTAGGACTCCATCCCAGGCTGCCTGCACACTACAAAAGCAACCTCTCACCCCCCAGCAACAGGGCCACACCCCCACAATGATGTCTTCACACTGGCTCGATAATGTAACAAGTATACCCCACTCTTATTCACATAATTTTGCAATAAATCTAAAATTGTTCTAAAAAGGTGGTGTTTTTTTTAACTTTTCTTACCTAAAAAGTAACCACATTATTGAATGTTGATTTTATTTATTTATTTATTTATTAGTTATTCTATTTTTCTAGATGCTACTTTTATTTGTGTATTACTTTACCAATCAGGTAAAATTAATAGTTTTAAAATCCTATTTAGGTGACTAATCTGTGAGGCAAGAACAGACTCAAGTGTCATCATCTGCTTTTCTAAACAAAACAGGAACTTGGTCAGCCTTATAAACAAAATAAAGGTGACTTTAACCATGTCATTTTGGTCGTCTATGGACGCTAAAAGCCTGTAGTTGCCTTATACTGAAAGAGAGGGCGCCAGATTAAAGAAATAAGTAAAAGAGGCACAGTTCAGTGCATCTAGAGGTAGACTCTCTAGAAGTAAAAAGCTCTTTGTAAGTCACTAACAGCCTGTGTGGGCACCTCATGTATTGGCATGTACAGGAGATAGTGGCAACTGCTGAGACACAGCTGATCCCACAAAGCGTGGAAAAGATACTAGTGTCTGGGGGTGCTGCAGTGAAGATTGATGTCTGTGTGTGGAGGCTGCTGCAGTGAGGGGCGGGATCTATGTGTGAAGGCTGCTGCAGTGAGGGGCGGGGTCTATGTGTGGAGGCTGCTGCAGAGAGGGGCGGGATCTATGTGTGGAGGCTGCTGCAGTGAGGGGCGGGATCTATGTGTGAAGGCTGCTGCAGTGAGGGGCGGGGTCTGTGTGTGGAGGCTGCTGCAGAGAGGGGTGGGTTCTGTGTGCACGTGTGTGGCTTTATGCATTCTTCCAAGGCAAGGACACTTTTGCCTCCCCACCATTTTGGTTAGGCAAGGAGGGATATGAGGGTAACCTGGGCCTCCCTTTGGCCCTCTGCCTCTGCCTCCCATCTTGTCTCTTCCTGATCCTCTGAGGGAATGTCAAAATATGTAACGTGAATAAAAGTAACAATGACAACATTTAAAAACCTGAACTTGGTCTTTTAGAATACAGAACAGCAGCTAGCAGCTAACCTGCTAGCAAATCTAGGTGGAATGGTCTACAGCCCAGTGGAGAGATAGAGCCCTGAGTCACTCAAGGCTTGCACGTTTACCCTCCAAAGAGTCAGAAAAGGAGGTGTATCCACCCTGGTCCTCCATATCTCCAGAGCTGTGGGGAGCTATGTGGTGCTTTTTGATGAAGCTTTTGCTTCTTTGTTTGAAACTAGGAACCCAGTCAGGTGAGCACACCTTGAGTCTCACATGTTCTACATGATTCCTTCCTTCGAGATCCTGGTCTTCACGGGAGAAGTAGGAAGCAGGAGTGTAAAGCCCATGGCTCTTACCTACCACTTTAGCCTAAACAATCCTACTTCTATGTTTTTTTATTACTATGACCCTCTAGAAAATCATCTTTGGAATGGATATCCTGTTTCTAAGATGCACTTGAAAATGATCACTTACATACCTAAAACACTATTAATCCATGCTAAAAATTATGAAGTAAGAAAAAAAATAAACATAAATGCTACGATAGGCCCTTTAAATAGATACAATAGCTTCAGGGGTTCCTCCGGGCCAAGGTTCCCTCTAATACAGCAGTTCTCAACCAGGGAGTTGAATGACCCTTTCACTTAAGACAATCAGAAAACAGAGATATTTACATTACAGTTTATAATAGTAGCAAAATTACAGTTATGAAGTAGCAATGAAAATGTTATGGTTGAGGTCACCAAAATATGAGGAAGTATATTAAACAATTGCAGACTTAGGAAGGTTGAGAACCACTGCTCTACTAGAAGATTAAAACAAGACATATTAAACAATGGCAACAATATAACAGATCCTCCTACAGGGAAGCTACAAAGATGCAGTCTCTGACCCCAGTGGACAGAAAGACAAGATTATTGTAAAACTAAACAGAGCGTATAGCAGCCTCGGCAGGACAGCAAACAGACAACAGGGATAATATAGTCCAGGCCTGTGACTCAGGCCCAACCTAAGGGCAAGTCTGTTAGGTGGACTCAGAGACAGAAAGAACTTTTGGCCAGGCCACCTGGAGTTAGGGGCTCCCATCTGGAAATGAGAGTGTGAACATGTGTAGTGTACACACACACACACACACACACACACACACACACACACAGGTCATGGATTTTCTGATATGAAGTGTTCATGAATCTACAAACTCTTGTGTAAAATGTTGCTGATAAGAGCAAGGTCCTATGATGGTGAACATTGTGCCATAGGTTATTTAACTGAGGATGTTCTATGTCCCTGAATTCTAAGAAAATTATCTGCATCACCTCACAAATTTCCAGGTCTCTCAGCACCTCATTCTTTTCCTGGGACTCTTATTACCAGGAAGCTGACACTTCTGGCCTCCTCATACTCTATTTTTTGCTTGTATTTTATCTTTTCCCCTTCCTTTTCTCTTCCAGCAATAAAAACCCTTAATCTTGTCTTCCAACTAATCAATTAATTCTGTAAGTTCTTTTTCACATTTTTCTCCTATATTGTGTTCTTTATTCTAATGATACGAATATTTCCATGTGGTTCTTTTCATATTGTCTTATTTATCTTAAACTGCTAACGTATTCTTCTCTTAAATTACCTGCTTTGGCTTTGGATCATACATAACTCGTGGTCTTCAGTATTGAGGGCTTTGTAAACTAAGGGAGGCTTGGTTACTCCTTGGTATTCTAAATCAGGAAGAGAATTTAAGGCGGGTGTGATGAGTATCAGACAGGATAGCTGCTGTCTCTTCCTAAGATGCTACCCTTTGCTCCTCTACTCAGGATTTGCCTGCAGCCTGTGCTGCGCCAGCAGGTGTGAGAATCCATATTTCTTTTTTGCTTCTATAGATCCTTCAGTGTGCCTTTGGAAAAAAAAGTGCTGCAGCCATGTCAGACAACTAGTTGGAAGAAGAGCTCGTAAATAAATGAGGCATTGATTACAAATGATGTGACAGAAGAACTGATCAGTAGAGCAGAGAGTTGTGCCTATTCATGATAGCCTGGATTGTGGGTTCAAGATGACCTTATCATGATCTTAGACATAAAGTTCCCAGGAGTCCTCCACCCTGCCTCCAGAAGCAGGTGCTCTGACCACAAGGCAGGGGCACTCAGAGTCCCTCACTAACCTCAGTGACCCCATCTATTCAAATGCTTTAAGTTTCTGCAGAGCTTGGAGCCTCACTCAGAATGGTCCAAGAGCCTTTTAATTGATCAGTTACAACATGTACTACAATTGTTCAGCAGTGGTGTGAGCCATGGGCTGGGCTCCACAAGGAAACCCTGAATTGGCTGCTGCTACTTGAGGAGCTAGCCATATGATCAGGAACAAGACCTAGAGCTTCAGGTTACACAGAACAGTAAGTCTGAGAAACAATTCAGCTTTGTTCTGTACCATTAAAAAATGTCCTCAGTGTCTCCTTCCTCTGAGAAACGGCCAGTCATTGATCAACAAAATCTGGTACTCATGTGCTGTGTTTCGAGTCCAAGTATAAGGCTGAGTACCTGGTGCTCGTGTATGGGTGTGTACATGCATGAACTCGTGTGCACGAGGGTCTGTGTGTGTGTGTACATGTGTGCATGTGTGTGTACTTGCACATGTGTGTTGAAGTTTTAAACAAGGCTTGAAAACAATCATCTGTAAACAGTCCACTTTTACCTGTTTCCTTAAAGAGTTCAGATTAAAATTTGCAAAACAAAAATCTTAAGTTGGGGCCAAAGACATGGCTCAGCAGTTAAGAGCAGTGGGTGTTCTTCAACAGGACCAGGGATGGATTTCCAGAACCCACATAGCAGCTCACAACTGTCTGTGACTCTAGTTCTAGGGGATATGATGCCCTCTTCTGATGGCATTGCATGCACATGATGCACAGACATACAGGCAAACAACCCACACACAAAATAATTAAATGAATAAGTAAACCATCTACTAGAGTCCTAAAGAGACAGTAACAAACAGAAAGTTCTATAATTATCCTCTTCTCATGTATTTGGAAAAAGTGTAATATACTATCATCTGATGGCTAAGAATGCTGGCTGAGTGTGTGTGTGTGTTTGTGTGTGTGTGTGTGCATATATCTGGATGTTTCATATGTTTGTTGAAAAAGTCAGCATGTCCACAATAGTGTCTCATGCTTAAGTTAAATTCAAGCACACAAATGTCTTCACGGGTATTTTTGTTGCCCAAACACCTAAATAAATACAATCCTAATTTAGGTAGCAAAATAAAATTTTATAAATAGAAAGAGTTATTAGTTAGTGAAGGAAATGCTAAGCATAGGACTGTGATGTCTTTGAAACATTCTACAACATTAAACTTAAACATTTCTAAAGGCATCCTGGCAGAGACTCACTTCTCAGAGAATTACATCACTGAATTTACCACATTTTTTCTTCTGAGTTTCCCTGAATGAGAGGAATCTAATCAATTAATGACTAGTGTTAGGAATCTTATCACTCAAAGTAATATGCATAAATGAAAATGTCATGCTAGTACTCATTTTTAAACAATTAATGTACAATAGCACAAAAGAAAGAAAAAAGTGAAATATCTATAAGGCCAAATGAAATACATTTTGTTGTTGTATTAAATTTATATTACTTTTAATATTTTTTTATTTTTATATTATAATATAATTGCATCATTTCTCTCTTACCCTTTCTTCCCTCAAAATCCTCCCATAGACCCCACAGTAGGGCCGAGTAGGCTCAGTTGGTAAAGGTATTTGTTTCAAGCTGAGAGACCTGAGTTTAATCCCTAGAATCCAAAACCCAACAACAACAACAACAACAACAACAACGCGCACCACCTAATCACCATCCCCTCCCCCATCCCACTCCCCCAACTTCCTACCTCTGCATTCCCAATAACACACATTAAGGAAAATCTTTTAAAGAATCAACAGAGAACTCTTTTTAATATTAACTTGCCTTTAAAACCATTAATTTAAAATTTTTAGCAGAACCATGTGTAGGTTTAGTTGCTTTTACAGCGTATTTGCGTGAGCTGTTGCAGACAGGAAGTCCCTGAGTGCTGTTTATCTGATCTTACAGTTTACCTTCCAGGGGCAACAGATCTTTGTTTTGGCCTATGCACTCTTCATTGCCGCCACTATGTGGGGCTCCAACCATAAGTCTCTATCTGAGCCTTGGAAACAATTTTTTGCTGCAAATGATAGGGCAGGCACCCTGAAAAAGAGCCGCCTCGGACAAATCACATACTGCATAAAGTATATTCTCCAACCCCAAAGCTTTCACAGAGCTCCTCGAGCAAAGATAATAGTTAAAAGTTACTTCAACCAGAGAAGGAAAGCTCTGCCCACAGGTAAGGAAACAACGACCTGGCCAGGTTTCACCAGCAATAATTTAACCCCCCATTCCAGAGACTGGCCCCGGGACACCAAATATTGAGGCCATGGACGGCTTATGCAGACATCTTCCAGAACCTTCTATCTATCAGAACCCGACCTATATGTAC
>NW_021620244.1:1360420-1365912 GCF_004785775.1 Grammomys surdaster
AGTTGCATATAGAATATTAGATTAGGTAGCATATGCGTGTAATCTCAGCACTGGGGAGGTAGTGACAAGTGAATCCTTGAGTGGGGCTCAAGGCAGCCACCCTAGCTGAATCATCAAGTTCCATGTAAAACTGAGAAATCCTGTCTCAAAATCTAAGGTGGATGGTGTTCTGAGGAACTGACCTCTGGCTCCATGTGCATACATGTACATGCATACATGCACACAAACATACATACAAATAAGGAAAATGCATTGTTTTGTGCAACTATAATAGCTTCATGAAGCCATTCCCACATTGGAACATTTATTTGGGATGACCTGTTCCCTGGCCATGGTTACTCATATTTGGCTTAAGAATAAACTCTAATGTCCTTTGAGGTTAGAACTGTGTTTTGCACCTGAAAGGACAGAGAACATTCTAAGTGTTGAAGTGTCCCTCTAACCCACAGGGGGTAATAAAACATTGTCAAATTCATACACCTAAAGGGAGTTTACATTTGGCATCCAGGTTTTATTAAAGGACATACATTCTCTTACCAGGTACAGGCAATAAAGGGCTCTCAAACTGGCCCTGAGCATGGCAAACATGGCACTGGCAGGTCTATCCCCCCCCCTTTTCTTCTCCCTTGCTAAACTGTTACATCACATTCCTAGCTAGCCCCCAAAGTCTATTCCCTTATTTGGCCACTGACTTATTCCTGAGACTAAACACCAACGTCCAGCAATTCAAATTCATTATTTGGCTATACTGACTAACCTGTCCAATCAGGACTTAATCAACTCTTTATAGTACAGACTTCCCTTTTTTCTTCTTAAAAACCACTTCTGCAGAGACATCTCCTTCTCTCTTTGTCTGATATAGTGGCAAACCCTCAGATCCCCAACCCTCCTCATTTGTCCCTCCAGGGCAATAATCTTCTTTGTGTGTGGAGAACCTGTTATTTGGCCGTGTCCTGTGCTGACTCCTAGGCCCCCTACACACAGACAACACTACCTCCCACACCCTTACTGTACTCACAGTCAACGCAGTATTGGCTACTACCTCCCGATAGCTTTAACCACCTTAGCTGCCCCTCCTAGGATACATTGTTTTGAAGATAACTGGTCAACTGTATCACATGCTTCTCCCTAGGACTGAGAATCAGGAATTTACCAGAGGTTTTGTTCAGGTAAGCCTGATGAAAGGATTAAATAAACCCCATTTATCTCCATTTAAAGACCAGGCTTGATTTTAAAAATGCCATAAGGCAGGCACCAGCTCCAGAAACAGATCAGAAAATCCAGAATCAAGGTCATAAAACCCCCTTCCAAAGAACAGCATGGGGATAACCACAAAAATGAGGAACTATCTTGTGTCAGAACTGGTCAACTGTGCTGGGCAGTCCTATCTCATTCTATGGTTAAATATTCATGACATAGGAATGCAGACCACTGACCACCTGTGACCCCTAGAACCTACCAATTAAATTTTAGATTACCTAATCTTTCTAGACAGTTCTTCCAGTTCCCTATAAAAAGGCCTGCATGCCTTTGTCTGGAGTCACCATTTTAGAGAATGGTTGCCCCCTGCATGCTGGTTGTTTCTGCAGAATAAGTGTTCTTTGTCCTTGCATATTATCTGAGCCTGAACCTTCAGTGATTTTTGGACCCTTACATTGAGTCTTAAAAGATGAAATCAAGGCTATGGAAGTCAGGAAGAGGTGGTCCCCAACAGAAGTGATGTCAGAGGAAGAGGTGGTACTGGGCAGAAAAACCATGGCTGTGTATTCCCTGCACCTACTTAACCTTGCCCCTGTCTGTGCCAGTGGAATAAGGCACACCTAATATCCCAGAGGAACTAGAGCACTAAATATTAGAAAGCAGCTAAATAATAGGATTAGCCAAGCTATTCTACTACTCAATAACTTGCTCATTAAAGGAGAATTTTCTTGTTGTAAACCACGATCTTGAACCAGCTCATGTTAGGAGTGTGGTTGAGCAACTATCCATCAGGAGTCTTGGGAATCATCAGGCTTGTCTCCTACTGTTAACTGTTTTCTTCTTTCTTACAAGCCCTTCTCCTTCCTACTCTATTTCCAGGGAGTTTTCTCTTCTAACTTTGTCTAGGCAAAGAAGAGTCTTTCCAGTCACCTCTATATCTAAAAAACAAAAGGAAAGCCTCTCTCTTTTATCAAGACTAGGGATACACTGGTATGCCAGAAGGACAGAGTAAAGAGTGAGCTAGTATACAGAAGACTGGGAACACTCCCTCAAAGGACAACTGGTGGTGAGCATGTACAAAAGAATAACCCTCCCCACAAAGCCCATTTTACTAAGGTCTGAAAGTCCTAGTCCTTTGCAATGCCTGCTATTGTGCTTCTAACCCTTCTCCAGCTCCAGCTCATTCCCTTCTTCCTGGAAGTGTGCGATTTCTAAATAAATTGCTTTTGTTTCTGTTCCTATCCATATGTCTCCTTCCAATTCCTGATTTTAGGACACAAGGTCCTGGGATGTACCGATCTGATTCTAATAACACTGGGGACTGGTAATGTTCTCACAGTCAGAAGTCTGATTTATCTTCTCAAAGTTATTCCTGATCATTACTTACCTCCTGAAACCTCCAGGGGTTTTGACTTTGGTGCCCTTTTTCTCTCCTCCACTGTGGCTGGAGTAGAAGTAATGCTCAAAGAATCTCACTTTATGAATTGACAGGGACAGCTGCCATTACTGTTTGGTAGCTAGTGAGAATTTAGCAGGTTTGAAGGTCACTGAGAATGGATCCCCTCCTCATGGACAGCTTTGAGTCCCACACCCTGTGCCCTGGAAAACACATTAGTTTTACAATGAAACCAGAAATCATGACAGATAAAGTAAGATGGTAGTATGAAAATTGCCCCACTTTAAGACTTAACAGTAGCACAGAAAGGATAGTTACAGATTAGACCTTTTGGACCCAATGGGGCTTTATTGAGGCCAACAAGGGGAGGCTAGTTCCTCATGGTAAGCACGGCTATTTTTATAGTTTTTCTTTTTTTTTTTTTTTTTTTTTTAGTTCTTTTTGCTGTGCTCTGTAATGTGATTTCTGGTAGGAAAAA
This sequence comes from Grammomys surdaster, assembly GCF_004785775.1. Lineage (NCBI taxonomy): Eukaryota > Metazoa > Chordata > Mammalia > Rodentia > Muridae > Grammomys > Grammomys surdaster. Next base: position 1,363,495 of record NW_021620244.1, read on the forward strand.
GAGAATAGGTTCTGAGCTGGGTCTCTGGCCCTGGGTGAAGACAGGAGTTAGCTGCCAGGAGGATTAAAAGCTTATTACCCAGCAAGAGGCTTTCTGGCAAAGGACAAAGGCATACGACCGCCCTTTCCCAAGAGTTAATCCTGGTGGGACTGCCAATTGCCTAAACAGAAAGCCACACTTGCTCAGAGACTAGGAAACAGTATAAAGCTTGCCTAAGTGTAGACTGGGACTATCTGTCCATTTTCCCATGTTATCCTGAGAGTGACTTTCTCTGAAATGATCCCTTTGGCCATTGTATGCTCCTACCCCTTACAACAAGCTCTGCAATAAACTCTGTCTCTACACTATGATGTGTCTTGCTGAATGCACTCAAAGCTGATCACAGAGACTGGGAAGCTGAGGAGAGACCAGAGCAAGGTTCCAATAACATCACAGAGCAGTCATGGCCAGGCTTTGTGGAAAGTGCTTTAGAAGTATCACCTAATGCAATGCTCACCTCCTCAAAGCAGGATAGGGAGACCCAAAGAGATTAAGTCACTTACTTGATTTGACACAGCCATAGAGCGATAGCTACAGTCTCAGAACACAGGCAGCCTACATAGAAACAATGTTTCTGAGTGTCTCATATTGTCTCCCTTAGGCTTCTCTCGCAGGAAGTCTTTTCCAGCACTGGACCCTAAAGATATAGAATACACTAGGGTACACAAGTCTGTACTGGGACATACTCAGCCAGATGCTTCTGAAGCTCACAGGGCTAAGTGACTACAGTCTCAGTGCCTGATGGCACCTGTGCACGCACACACACACACTCTCATACATATTCTCTCACACACACACCAAATACACTGCAGACACACACTCACATATCCACCATATACCACATACATACCACTCATACCACACACCCACCTCACACACCCACATACACACCACAGATACACCACACACACATCACAGACACCACACACACATACCACATACATACATGAACATACCATATACCACACCACACCATACACACCCCCACACACCATACATCCACCCACACACACACATACCACACACAAACATAGACACTACACACACGTCCCACACGCAGACAACACACACACACACACACTCACACGGAAGAGATTATGGTGAGGATTTTCTTCATGTGCTACCCCAGCTGGTACCAAGCCAAAAGCATGTCTGCTTTCTCTAGCTGAGATCTTCTCAAGTGTATCACATCAGTATCTGTTCCATCAGGGCAACACTCTTACTGCCACCCTAGAGGTTGACACTTTTGCTTTCACACTATATTTTGTAGTTCCCTATGTCATCAACCCAAGAATTTTTCCTGAGTTCCAGACCTGTAATATGAATTAAAACAATAACAAAAATACCTCTTATTTTCTATATATGACATTATCATGAAATATTGAATGTGGTTCTCAGAATATATCCAGATATATTTAAAGCATGTAACACCTTCAATAGCCTGGGACTCCAAGCATCAGAACTATTGCTGATCTTGACCACAGACTGTAGCACTTCCTTAGGGCACCTCTCCCCCACCTGCAATTACGAATAAGCATGAGACCTCCTACTTTATTTTTGCCAATGGTGCAATCCAGCTCACTAGAAACACAAATGCAGATTACATAACTCTCTTTCTCTTTTGAGAGAACCTTCTTCCCAACCTCCACTGTTGTGGAGCTGACCATTCTCTGAGTACAAGAGGAGCAATTACAAAAGATGAGCAACACTAGGCAGGTGTGCCACTATGTCCAATGTGTCTCCATGGCTGACTTCAAACTTGAGCTATGAGGAAACTCAGCAGGTGTCAATACAGTAGCCACCCACTTATTCCTACCAAAGGTCATGAGAAGATGAGGCACTTGACTACATTCTTGAACATACCAAGTCAAGGTGCAGTCAAGCCTGTGTATCCACTGATTCTCACCTGTGGGTACCATACTTACGAACTCAAGATCAAATGCAGACCCTCCAGTGAGAAGCTAACCCACACTCTTGGATGTGGACTCTTTCTCCATGTGCTAAGTTTTCTTTTAATCCTGTGCTTAAATTTCTCTTAATATCTACTCTTGTGCTATTGAGACAGCTCACTGGGTAAAGATACTTGCAGCCAAATTTAATGACTGAAGTTTGATGCCCAGAACCCACATGGTGGAAAGAGTTGTCCTCTTACGTACACATACATGCCCACACAGCCATAAGTAAAAAAAAATAAATAGAAAGACAGATAAATAAATGTCAAAAATTAATCTTTTGTTAATAAACTCCAACTCTGCTTATTTTTTTCAGAAAAAATTATCTATAAGTCTTCATCTTCTTTTCATTATCCTTTAAATAACACAATATGGCATTTAATTTACATAGCATTTACAATTTATTGGATATTATAAGTAGTCTAGA
>NW_021620244.1:1365922-1366717 GCF_004785775.1 Grammomys surdaster
GACAGCCTACATGTAATGATGCTGGGAAAACAAAGATGAGTTTCTATCCTCATGCATAAATACAAACATTAGGGAGGGTCACCAAGGCATTTCTAGGACTTGTGGAATTTGTGGCATTCAAACCATTAGCTTTTGGGGTTTTTTTAGGGTCATCTCAAATCATCTGTCTTGCCTCAGAGTTCCCCAATAGTAACAGACCCCAGGATGTGATATCCTGGCATTCTGACTTCAAACATCACAGACCAGTTTCTCCAACTGTCTCTGCAAACCAAAGCTTACCATCCTTCTGTGTTCTCTAAACTAACCAACCAACACACACACACACACACACACACACACACACACACACGGACGTTCACTGCCCAATTGCTGCCAGGGTAAAACCCAAAATCTCCTATGACTGGAAACAGGATCTGTATGCTATAGTGTATTTGTTATACTTAATACAATTGCCTTAGATGCATCTGGGCTATATCTATTCAAGATAAATGGTTAAAGTAAGCAAAACAAGGGAAAAAACAGAAGCTGACATGAGACTGCTAAAGAAAAATGCAAAGACATCTTTCCTCCAAGGATGGACAGATGGATGCATGCTGAGGTTTTGTCTTTTGCTGTCTACTGTAATGCTGGGTGTGAGCCCCCAAAATCCTAGAGTCTGGACATAGACCCTGGGACCCTGCGCCCAAGTTAATTCTGATGGATGAATAAAGATGCTGGCAGTCAACAGCTGGGGAGAAGAGACATAGGTGGGGTTTAGGCTTCCCCTGGATTGAGACCACAAAGGAGAGGAGGGGA
>NW_021620245.1:0-1684 GCF_004785775.1 Grammomys surdaster
GAATATTCAATATTCACCATTCGTGGATAATAGATAATCAGATATAAATGAACATGAATAATCAGTAGTCATCAGGCATAGTTAATAGTAAACAAGAAAAAAAAACAAAACTGAAATATCAATAGTCATCAGACATAGATAATAGTAAGTCAGAAATGAATGAACATGAATAATCAACATTCAGAATTCGTGGATAATAGTAAATCAGAAATAAATGAACATGAATAATCAATATTCACCATTTGTGAATAATAGGTAAGCAGAAATACATGAACATGAATCATCAATAGTCATCAGTGATACTTAATAGTAAATCAGAAATATATAAAGATGAAATATCAATAGTCATAAATCATAGATAATAGTAAGTCAGAAATAAATGAACAGTAATAATCAATATTCACCATTCGTGAATAATAGTTAATCAGAAATAAATGAACATGAATAAACAATAGTCATCAGTCAGAGTTCATGGGAAATCAGAAATAAATAAAGCTGAAGTATCAAATGTCATCAATCATAAATAATCTTAAGTCAGAAATAAATGAAAATGAATAATCAACATTCAAGTTTTGTGGATAATACTAAATCAGAAACAAATGAACATGAGTAACAAATAGTCATCAGTCGAAGTTAATAGTATATCAAAATTAAATAAAGATGACATATCAATAGTCATCAGTCATAGATAGTAGTAAGTCAGAAAAAAATGAACAGAAATAATCAATATTCACCAATCGTTGGTAACAGTAAATCAGAAATAAATGAACATGAATAATCAATATCCACCATTCGTGGATAATGGTAAATCTAAAAAAAAAGGAACATGAATAATCAATAGTCATAATTCATAATAAGTAAGAAATCAGAAATAAATAAAGCTGAAATATCAATAGTCAACAGTCATAGATAAGAGTTAGTCAGAAACAAATGAACAGGAATAATCAATATTCACAATTTGTGGATAATAGAAAGTCAGAAATAAATGAACATGAATAACCAATAGTCATCAATCATAGTTACTAGGAAATCAGAAATAAATATAGATGAAATATCAATAGTCATTAGTCATAGATAATAGTAAGTAAGAAATAAACGAACATGAAAAATCAATATTCACCATTTGTGGATAATAGGAAATCAGAAATAAATGAACTTGAATAATCAATAGTGATCAGTCATAGTTCATGGAAATCAGAAATAAATAAAGCTGAAGTATCAAATGTCATCAATCATAAATAATAGTAAATCAGAAATAAATGAACATGAATAACCAAAAGTCATCAGTCATAATTCAAGGGAAATTAGAAATAAATAAACCTGAAGTCTCAATAGTCATCAGTCATATATAATACTATGTCAGAAATAAATGAACTGGAATAATCAATATTCACCAATCGTTGATAATAGTAAATCAGAAATAAATGAACATGAATAATCTATATTCACCATTCGTGGATAATAGTAAACCAGAAATAAATTAAAATGAATAATCAATATTCATCAGTCATAATCATGGGAAGTCAGAAATATATAAAACAGAAGTATTGTTAGTCATCAGTCAGAGATAATGGTAAGTCTGAAATAATTAAAATGAATAACCAATATTCACCATTCGTGGACAATAGTAAATCAGGAATAAATGAAAATGAATAATCAATAGTCATCACTCATAGTTCTTGGG
>NW_021620245.1:1694-13131 GCF_004785775.1 Grammomys surdaster
AGATAATGGTAAGTCAGAAACAAATGAACATGAATAACCAATATTCAGTGTTCGTGGAAAATAGGAAATGAGAAAGAACGATCATTAATAATCAAAAGTCTTCAGTCATAGCTCATAGTAAATCAGTAATATATAAATCTGAAATATCAATAGTCATCCGTCACAGATAATAGTAAGACAGAAATAAATAAACATGAATAATCAATATTCACCATTAGTGGATAATTGTAAATCAGAAATAAAGGAACATGAATAATCAATATTCACCATTTGTGTATAATAGCAAATCAGATATAAATGAACATGAAAAATCAATAGTAATCAGTCATAGTTCATGTGATATCAGAAATAATAAAACTGAAATATCAATAGTCATCCATCATAGATAATAGTAAGTCAGAAATAAATAAACATGAATAATCAATATTCACCATTGGTGGATATTAGTTAATAAGAAATAAATGAACATGGATAATCAATACTCATCAGTCAAAATTCATATGAAATCAGAAAAAAATAAAGCTGAATTATCAATAGTCATCAGTCAAAGATAAAAATAAGACAGAAATAATTTAACATGAATAATCACTACTCACCATTCGTGGATAACAGTAAAACAGAAATAAATGAGCATGAATAATCAATAGTCATCAGTCAGAGTTCATGGAAAATCAAAAATAAATAAAGCTGAAATATCAATAGTCATCATCATAGATAATAGTAAGTCAAAAATAAATGAATATGAGTAATCAATATTCACGATTCGTTGGTAACAGTAAATCAGAAATAATTGAAATTGAATAATCAATATTCATCAGTCATAGTTCATAGTAAATCAGAAAAATATAAAGCTGAAATATCAATTGTCATCGGTCATAGTGAAGAGTAAATCTGAAATCAATGAACATGAACAATCAATATCCACCATTCATGAATAATAGTATATCAGAAATAAAAACATTATTAATCAAAAGTCATCAGACATAATTCATGGGAAATCAGAAAAAAGTAAAGCTGAAGTATCAATAGTCATCAGTCATAGATAATAGTAAATCAGAAATAAATGAACAGAAATAATCAATATTCACGACTCATGGATAATTGTAAAGCAGAAATAAATGATAATGAATACGAATGGTCATCATTCATATTTAATAGGAAATCAGAAATAAATAAACCTTAAATATCAATTGTCATCAGTCATAGATAATAGTAAGTCAGAAATTAATAAACAGGAATAATGAATATTCAGCATTCGTGGATAATACTTAATCAGATATAAATGAAAATGAATAATCAATGGTCATCATGCATATTCAATGGTAAATCAGAAATAAATAAAGCTGAAATACCAATCGCCATCAGTCATAGATAATAGTAAATCAGAAATAAATGAACTGGAATAATCAATATTCACCATTGATGGATAATGGTAAATCTGAAAAAAATGAACATGAATAATCAATAGTCATTAGTCATAATTAATAGGAAATCAGAAATAAATAAAGCTGAATTATCAATAGTCATCAGTCATAGATAATAGTAAGTCAGAAATGAATGAACAAGAATAATCAATATTCACCATTCTCGGACAATGGTAAAGATGAAAAAAATGAACAAGAATAATCGATTGTCATCAGTCATAATTAATATGAAATCAGAAATAAGTAAAGCTGTTGTATCAATAGTCATCAGTCATAGATAATAGTAAATCAGAAATAAAAGAACAGGAATAATCAATATTCACGACTCGTGGATAACAGTAAAGCAGAAATAAATGATCATGAAGAACCAATGGTCATCATTCATATTTAATAGGAAATCATAAATAAATAAAGCTGAAGAATCAATAGTCATCAGTCATAGATAATAGTAAGTCAGAAATAAATGACCAGGAGTAATCATTATTGACCATTCGTGGATAATAGTAAGTCAGAAATAAATGAACATGAATAATCAATAGTCATCAGTCATAGTTCATGGGAAATCAGAAGGAAATAAATCTGAAATATCAGATAGATAATAATAAGTCAGAAATAAATTAACATGAACAATCAATATTCAGCATTCGTAGATAATAGTAAATCAGATATAAATGAACATGAATAATCAGTATTTATCAGTCATAGTTCATGTGATATCTAAAATAAATAGAGATGAAATATCAATAATCTTCAGTCACAGATAATAGGAATTCAGAAATAAATGAACAGGGATAATCAATATTCAGCGTTTGTGGATAATAGTACATCAGAAATAAATGAACATGAATAATCAATAGTCATCAGTCATAGTTCATTGAACATCAGAAATAAATAAAGCTGATATATCGATAGTCATCAGTTATAGATAATAGTAAATGAGAAATAAATGAACCGGAATAATCAATATTCACCATTCATGGATAAAAGTAATTCAGAAGTACATGAACATGAATAACCAATAGTCATTAGTTATAGAAAATAGTAAGTAAGAATAAATCAACATGAATAATCAATATTCACCATGCATAGATAATAGTAAATCAGAATTAAATAAACATTAATGATGAATAGTCATCAGTCATAGTTCATGGGACATGATAAATGAATAATGCTGAAATATCAATAGTCATCGGCATAGAAAATAGTAAGGCAGAAATAAATGAACAGGAATAATCAATATTCACGTTCGTGGATAATAGTTAATCAGAAACAAATGAACAGGAATAATCAATAGTCATCAGTCATACTTAATAGTCAATCACAAATATATAAAGCTGAAATAACAATAGTCATCAGTCATAGATAATAGTAAGTCTGAAATAAATGAACAGAAATAATCTATATTCACCATTCGTGAATAACTGTTAATCAGATATAAATGAACATGAATAATCAATAGTTATCTGTCATATTTCATAATAAATCAGAAATAAATAAAGCTGAAGTATCAATACTCATCAGTCAAAGATAATAGTAAGTCAGAAATAATGAACATGAATAATCACTATTCACCATTCGTGGATAAAAGTAAACCTGGAATAAATGAACATGAATAATCAATAGTCATTACTATTAGTTCATGGAAAATCAGAAATAAATAAAGCTGAAGAATCAACAGTCACCAGTCATAGATAATAATAAGTCAGATATAAGTGAACAAGAATAATCAATATTCATCAATCGTTGATAATAGAAAATCAGAAACAAATGATCATGAAAAATCAATATTCACCATTCGTGCATAATGGTAAATCTGAAAAAATCTACATGAATAATCAATATTCGTCTTTCAGAGTTCATGGGAAGTCAGAAATATATGAAGCTGAAATATCAATAGGCATCAGGCATAGATAATGGTATGTCAGAAATAAATAAATATGAATAATCAATATTCACCATCTGTGGATAAGAGTAAATCCGAAAAAAATAAACATGAATAATCAATATTCACCAATCGTGAATAATGGTAAAGATGAAAAAAATGAACATGAATAATCAATATTCACCATACGTGGATAACGGTAAATCTGAACAAAATGAACATGAATAATCAATACTCATCAGTCATAATTAAAAGGAAATCAGAAATAAATAAAGCTGAAATATCAATAGTCATCTGTCATAGATAATTGTAAGTCAGATATAAATGAACAGGAATAATCAATATTCACCAATCGTTGACAATAATAAATCAGAAATAAATGAACATGAATAATCAATATTCACCATTCGTGGTTAATAGGAAATAAGATATTATTGAACATGAATAATCAATAGTCATCAGTAATATTTAATAGTAAATCAGAAAAAAAAGCTGAAATATCAATAGTTATCACTCATAGATAATAGTAAGTCAGAATTAAATGAACCGGAATAAACGATATTGAGCATTCATGGATAATAGTAAATCAGAAATAAATGAATATGAATAATCAATATTCACCATTAGTAGATAATTGTAAATCTGAAAAAAGTGAACATGAATAATCAATAGACATCAGTCATTATTAATAGGAAATCAGAAATAAATAAAGCTGAAATATCAATAGTCTTCAATCATAGATAAGAGTAATTCAGAAAAAAAATGAAAAGGTATAATCAATATTCACGTTCGTGGATAATAGTAAATCAGATATAAATGAACAGGAATAATCAATAGTCATCAGTCATACTTAATAGTCAATCAGAAATATATAAAGCTGAAATATCAATAGTCATCAGTCATAGATAATAATAAGTCAGAAATAAATGAACAGAAATAATCAACATTCACCATTCGTGGATAATTGATAATCTGATATAAATGAAAATGAATAATCAATATTTATCAGTCTTAGTTCATGAGAAATCAGAAATAAATAAAGCTGAAGTATCAATACTCATCAATCAAAGATAATAATAAGTCAGAAATAATGAACATGAATAATCACTATTCACCATTCGTGTATAACAGTAAATCAGAAATAAATGAACATGAATAATCAATAGTCATCACTATTAGTTCATGGAAAATCAAAATGAATAAAGCTGAAGAATCAATAGTTACCAGTTATAGATAAGAGTAAGTCAGAAATAAATGAATAGGAATAAACAATATTCATCGCTCGTCGATAATAGTAAATCAGAAATAAATGAACATGAATAATCCATATTAACCATTCATGGATAATGATAAACCTGAAAAAAATGAACATAAATAACCAATAGTGATCAGTCAAAGTTAATAGGAAATCAGAAATAAATAAAGCTGAAATATCAATAGTCATCTGTCATAGATAATTGTAAGTCAGAAATAAATGAACAGGAATAATCAATATTCAACATTCGTGGATAATAGTAAATCAGAAATAAATTAACATGAGTAAGCAATAGTCATCAGTCATAGTTTATGGGAAGTCAGAAATAGATAAAGCTGAAATATCAATAGTCATCAGTCATAGATAATAGTAGGTCAGAAATAAATGAACATGAATAATCAATATTCACTATTCATAGATAATGGTAAATCTGAAAAAAATGAACATGTATAAACAATAGTCATTATTCATAGTTAATAGGAAATCAGAAAAAAACGGAGATGAAATATCAATAATAATCAGTAATAGACAATAGTAAACCAATATAAAATAACATTAGTCATAGATAATAGTAAGTCCAAAATAAATAAACATGACTAATCAGTATTGACCATTCGTGGATAATAGTAAATCAGAAATAAATGAACATGAATAATCAATAGTCATCAGTCATACTTAATAGTAAACCAGAAAATAATAAAGCTGAAATATGAATAGTCATCAGTCATAGATAAGAGTAAGTCAGAAATAAGTCAACAGGAATAATCAATGTTCACCATTCGTGGATAATTGGAAATCAGAATTAAATGAACGTGAATAATCAAGAATCATCAGTAATATTTAATAGTAAACCAGAAATAAATAAAGCTGAAATATCAATAGTCATCTGTCTTAGATAATAGTAAGTCAGAAATAAATGAAGATGAATAATCAATATTCAGCATTGGTGGATAACAGTAAATCAGAAATAAATGAAAATGAATAATCAATAGTCATCGTTTTATATTTCATAGTAAATAAGTAACATATAAAGCTGAAATATCAATAGTCATCAGTCATAGATAATAGTAAGTCAGAAATAAATGAACATGAATAATAAATATTCACCATTTGTGGTAAATAGTAAATCAGATATAAATCAACATGAGTAATCAATATACAACATTTGTGAATAATGGTAAAGATGAAAAAATGAACATGAAAAATCGATAGTCATCAGTCATAGTTCATAGTAAATTAGAAATATATAAAGCTGAAATAACAATAGTCATGAGTCATAGATAATAGTAAGTCTGAAATAAATGAACATGAATAATCAGTATTCACCATTCATGGAAAATAGTAAATCAGAAATAAATTAGCAAGAATAATCAATAGTCATCAGTTATAGTTCATGGGCAGTCAGAAATAAATGAAGCTGAAATATCAATAGTCATTAGTCATCGATAATAGTAAGTCAGAAATAAATGAACATGAATAATCAACATTCACTATTCGAGGAAAAGGGTAAATCTGACTAACTAAACATGAATAATCAATAGTCATCAGTCATAGTTAATAGGAAATCAGAAATAAACAAAGCTGAAATATCAATAGTCATCAGTCATAGATAAGAATAAGTCAGAAATAAATGAACATGAATAATCAATATCCACCATTCGTGGATAATAGTAAATCAGATATAAATGAACATGAATAATCTATAGTCATCAGTCATAGTTAATAGTAAACCAGAAAAAAATAAAAATGAAGTATCAATAGTCATCAGTCATAGATAATAATAAGTCAGAAATAAATGAACATGAATAATCAATATTCACCATTGGTGGATAATAGTAAATCAGAAATAAATGAACTTCAATAATTAATAGTCATCAGTCATAATTCATGGGAAATCAGAAGTAAATAAAGCTGAAGTACCAGTAGTCATCAGTCACAGGTAATAGAAAATTAGAAATAAATGAACAGGAATAATCAATAATCACGATTCATGGATAATAGTAAACCAGAAATAAAAAACATGATTAATCAATAGTCATCAGTCATAGTTCATAAGAAATCAGAAATAAATAAAGCTGAAATATCAATAGTCATCAGTCATACATAAGAGTAAGTCAGAAAAAAATCAACAGGAAAAATCAATATTCACGATCATGGATAATAGTAAATCTGATATAAATGAACAAGAATAATCAATAGTCATCTGTCATAGTTAATAGTAAACCAGAAAAAAATAAAAATGAAATATCAATAGTCATCAGTCATAGATAATAGTAAGTCAGAAATAAATGAACATGGATATTCAATATTCAGCATTCGTGGATAATAATAAATCTGATATAATTCAACATGAATAAACAATATACACCATTCATGGATTTTAGTAACCAGATATAAATGAGAATGAGTAATAAATAGTCATCAGTCATAATTAATAGTAAACCAGAAAAAAATAAGGTGAAATATCAATAGTCATCAGTCGTAGATAATAGTAAATCCTAAATAAATGAACATGAAACATGAATATTCACCATTCGTGGATAATAGTAAATCAGAAATAAATGACCATGAATAATCAATAGTCATCGGTCATAGTTCATGGGAAATCAGATATAAATAAAGCTGAAGTAACAATAGTCATCAGTCATAGATAATACTAAATCAGAAATAATTGAACAAAAATAATCAATATTCACGATAATTACATAACAGTAAATTAGAAATAATTGATCATGAATAACCAATAGTCATCAGTCATAGTTAATTTTAAACCAGAAAAAAATAAAGCTCAAATATCAATAGTCATTAGTAATAGATAGTAGTAAGTCAGAAATAAGTGAACAGGAATAAACAATATTCACCATTTGTGGATAATATTAAATCAGAAATAAATGAAAAAGAATAATCAATAGTAATCAATCATAGTTCATGGGAAGTCAGAAATAAATAAAGCTGAAATATCAATAGTCATCAGTCATAGATAACAGGAAGTCAGAAATAAATGAACATGAAAAATCAATATTCAGCATTCGTGGATTATTGTAAATCAGAAACAAAGGAACATGAATAATCAATATTCACCATTCGTGGATAACGGTAAATCTGAAAAAAATGGACATGAATAATCGATAGTCCTCAGTCATAGTTCATAGTAAATCAGAAAAATATTAAGCGAAATATCAATAGTCATCAGTCATAGATAATAGTAAGCCAGAAATAAACGAACATGAATAATCAATATTCACCATTCATGGATAATGCAAAATCTGAAAAAAATGAACATGAATTTTCAATAGTCATCAGTCATATTTAATTGGAAATCAGAAACAAACGGAGATGAAATATGATTAGTCATCAGTTATAGATAATAGTAAGTCAGAAATAAATGAACAGGAATAATCAATATTCACCATTCGTGGATAATAATAAATCAGAAATTAATGAACTTGAATAATCAATAGTTATCAGTTATAGTACATGGGAAATCAGAAATAAATGAATCTGAAGTATCCAAAGTTATCAATAATAAATAAGAGCAAGTCAGAAATAAATGAACATGAATAATCAATATTCACGATTCATGGATAATAGTAAATCATATTTAGATGAACATGAATAACCAAAAGTTATCAGTCATAGTTAAAAAGCAATCAGAAATAAATAAAGGGAAATATCAGTAGTCATCAGACATAGATAATAGTAAGTCAGAAGTAAATGAACATAAATAATCAATATTCACTATTCGAGGACAAGAGTAAATCAGATATAAATGAATATGAATAATAAGTAGTCATCCGTCATACTTAATAGTGAAGCAGAAAATAAAATAAAGCTGAAATATTAATAGACATCTTTCATCGATAATAGTAAGTCAGCAATAAATGAACATGAATAATCAACATTCAGTATTCTTGGATAATACTTAATCAGAAATAAATGAACATGAATAATCAATAATCATCAGTCACACTTAAAAGTAAATCAGAAATATATAAAGCTGAAATATCAATATTCACCAATCGTTGATAATAGTAAATCAGAAATAAATGAACATGAATAATCAATATTCTCCATTCGTGGTTAATAGTAAATCTGAAAAAACAACATGAATAATCAATAGTCATCAGTCATAATTAATAGGAAGCCAGAAATACATAAAGCTGAAATATCAATAGTCAGCAGTCATAGATAATAGTAAGTCACAAATAAATGAACAGGAATAATCAATATTCACTATCGTGGATAATAGTGAATCAGACATAAATGAACATGAATAATCAATAGTCATTCGTCATACTTAATAGTAAAGCAGAAAAAAATAAAGCTGAAATATCAATAGACATCATTCATAGATAATAGTAAGTCAGAAATAAATGAACATGAATAATCAATATTCAGCATTCGTGGATAATAGTAAATCAGAAATAAATGATCATGAATAACCAATAGTCATCATTCATATTTAAGAGGAAATCAGAAATAAATAAAGAAGAAATATCAATAGTCATCAGTCATAGATATTAGTAAGTCAGAAATAAATGAACTGGAAAAATCAATATTAATCGATCGTTGATAATAGTAAATCAGAAATCAATGAACAGGAATAATCAATGTTCTTCATTCGTGGATGGTAGTAAATCAGATATAGTTGAACATGAAAAATCAATAGTAATCAGTCATAGTTCATGTGACATCAAAAATAAATAAACCTGAAATATCAATAGTCATCAGTCATAGATAATAGTAAGTCAGAAATAAATGAACAGGAATAAACAATATTCACTGTTCGTGGACAATAGTAAATCAGAAATAAACGAACATGAATAACCAAAAGTCATCAGTCATACTAAATAGTAAACCAGAAATAAATGAAGCTGAAATATCAATAGTCATCAGTCATAGATAATAGTAAGGCAGAAAAATATGAACAGGAATTATCAAAATTCACAATTCTTGGATAATAGTAAATCAGATATACATGAAGATGAATAATGAATAGTCATCAGGCATAGTTAATAGAAAACATGAAAAAAACAATGCTGAAATATCAATAGTCATCAGTCATAGTTAATAGTAAGTCAGAAATAAATGAACAGGAATGAACAATATTCACCATTCGTGCATAATGGTAAATCTGAGAAAAGTGAACATGAATGAACAATAGTCATCAGTCATAATTAATAGGAAATCAGAAATAAAAAAAGCTGAAATGTGAATAGTCATCAGTCAGAGATAAGAGTAATTCCGAAATAAATGAACAGGAATAATCAATATTCACGTTCGTTGATAATAGTAAATCAGATATTATTGAACATGAATAATCAATATTCACCTATCATTGATAATTGTAAATCAGAAATAAATGACCAATAATAATCAATATTAACCTTTCGTGGATTACAGTAAATCTGAAAAAAATGAACATGAATAATCAATAGTCATCAGTCATAGTTAAGAGGAAACAAGAAATAAATAAAGCTGAAATATCAATAGTCATCAGTCATAGATAATAGTAAGTCACAAATAAATGAACAGGAATAATCAATATTCACCAATCGTTGATAATAGTAAATCAGAAATAAATGAACCTGAATATTGAATATTCACAATGTGTGGATACTGGTAAATCTAAAATAAGAAGAACCTGAATAATCAATAGTCATGATTCATAGTTAATAGGAAATCAGAAATAAACAATGCTGAAATATCAATAGTCATCAGTCATAGAAAATAGTAATTCAATAATAAATGAACAGCAGTAATCAATATTCACCATTAGTGGATAATATTAAATCAGATATAAGTGAACATGTATAATCAATAGTCATCAGTCATAGTTAATAGTAAACCAGAAAAAAATAAAGCTGAAATATCAATAGTCATCAGTCATAGATAATAGTAAGTCAGAAATAAATGAACAGAAATAATCAATATTCAGCATTCGTGGATAATAGAAAATCGGAAATAAATGATCATGAATAACCAATAGTCATCATTCATATTTAATAGGAAATCAGAAACAAATAAAGCTGAAATATCAATAGTCATCAGTCATAGATATTAGTAAGTCAGAAATCAATGAACTGGAATAATCAATATTCACTGATCATAGATAATAGTAAATCAGAAATAAATGAACAGGAATAATCATTGTCCTCCATTCGTGGATAATAGTAACTCAGATATAAATAAACATGAAAAATCAACAGTAATCAATCATAATTCATGGGACATCAGAAATAAATAAACCTGAAATATCAATAGTCATCAGTCATAGCTAATAGCAAGTCAGAAACAAATGAACATGAATAATCAATATTGACCATTCGTAGATAATAGTAAATCAGAAGAAAATGAACACTAATAATCAATAGTCATGTGTCATAGTTCATAGTAAATCAGTAATATGTAAAGCTGAAATATCAATAGTCATCATTCATAGATAATAGTAAGTCAGAAATAAATGAACATGAACAATCAATATTCACCATTTGTGGATAATAGTAAATGAGGTATAAATGAACATAAATAATCAGTATTCACTATTCGTGGATAATGTTAAAAATGAAAAAAATGAACATGAAAAATCGATAGTCAACATTCATATTTCATAGTAAATCAAAAACCTACAAAGCTGAAATATTAATAGTCATCAGTTATAGATAATAGTAAGTCAGAAATAAATGAACATGAATAGTCAATATTTACCATTCGTGGGTAATAGTAAATCAGAAGAAAAAGAACTTGAATAATCATTAGTCATCAGTCATAGTTCATGGTTAGTCAGAAATAAATAAACCTGAAGTAGTATCAATAGTCATCAGTCATAGATAATAGTAAGTCAGAAATAAATGAACATGAATAATCAATATCCAC
>NW_021620246.1:0-3053 GCF_004785775.1 Grammomys surdaster
CAGGGAGATCATCCCCCGATTTGGTGGCCCAGCCTCCCTTCAGTCAGATAATGGTTCTGAATTTACTTCCCAAGTTTCTCAAATTCTATCTAAGGCCCTAGACATCCCCTGGCATTTTCATATTCCCTACCACCCTCAATCTTCAGGTAAGGTAGAGAGAACTAATGGCTCTTTAAAAACCACTCTTGTCAAGCTGTCACAGGAACTTCAATTTGACTGGGTAAAACTCCTACCTCTGGCTCTTTTCAGGCTATGAGCTCTCCCCAAGCGGCCTCTCCTCATCTCACCCTTTGAACTCATGTATGGACGTCCAGTTCTAACTCCTGGTCTTTCACCTAAATGCTCTCCCCTCCCAGACCATCTGCTCACCCCATTACTTTGCCACCTCCGTTCTCTTTTGTGGAACTCTGCTGACCACCATCTACCTCGACCACACACTGTCTCCTGTCCACTGCCTGTCAACATTGGAGACCAAGTCCTTCTCTCCCCTCCAGATCATCGGCCCTCAACCCTCTCTCCCAAATGGCAGGGCCCTTTTAAGGTAATTCTTGTGATCCCCTACAGCTGCTAAACTTGAAGGACTTCCTCACTGGGTACACTTGTCTCACCTCAAGCCTTTCATCCCTCCACCTAAAATCGACTCTTCTTCATACACGATGACCCTAACAGGACCGTGCTCTATTAAGCTCCAGAGGACGTCGAAATCACCCACCTTGTCCTCAATCCCAGAAAATGAGACTCCACTCCGGCAGCCGAGCTCGACCTCACTGGACTAGACATGGGTTTCTCGTCCTCCCCCTGCTGCTTGCTTCTATCCAGGTCAGCCCTTATATCTGGAGGTTCGAGGTTCAAGAGACTCCCACAGATAACAGTCTTTCCAAACAGGGTCAGGAAACCAGTCCATAGCTGGATGCCAAGAACCAATCCAAATTGCTATCATCCCTGTATCTGTTATCCCATCTAAATATTATGTTCTCTATACTTGCTTTCTCTTTGCCCAGGTAAAAGATTATTGTAGAAACTGGCCAGATGATTATTGGGGCTGCCCATATTGGTCTTGTCAGATACACATGCTAGGTTCACGGACCAACCATTTCTTCTACCAAAACCACAAGACACTCGTTTCTACATACAAGACTCACGGGATTCCAGCTGTGTGTCCAGAATTGACGGGGGGGGGGGGGGGGGGGCGGGCGGCAGATGTCCTGACAGCTAAAGAAGATAGTCTTCGCCAGTTCCTCCAAGAAGAATGCCGTTTCTAGGGAACTTCCTGTTATAGGATTACCAGCTGCTGTCCACAGAGGAACCTGATATACACATCTACCGAGTGAACCCCGATGGTGAAAGCCAGCTGCTCCCCACAATGGACTATGCTCCTACACAGCAGGAAGCAGTTTAAGACACACGGCGCCCTGACTCCCCTTTCACCATCGGCTTCCCCTCCCCTTTTTTTCTTCTCTTTTTTTTTTTTTTTGGTTTTTCGAGACAGGGTTTCTCTGTATAGCCCGGGCTGTCCTGGAACTCACTCTGTAGACCAGGCTGGCCTCAAACTCAGAAATCCGCCTGCCTCTGCCTCCCAAGTGCTGGGATTAAAGGCGTGCGCCACCACCACCCGGCCTTTTCTTCTCTTTATAATAAGAAAAAGGGAAGTATGTTGGTATCAGGCCCGAACTCAGTGACATCACATTTAGGCAACCAAGGCGACCCTACATCATTGCCAAGGCAACTGCCATATACTCCCAGAATCCACCTGGCTACCTCACCTTTATCTGGGAAAAGGGTACATCACCACTCATACAAATAGGCAGAACTCCCTCAATTGCTCTCTTTTCTCTCCGCCATCTTCTCCCATTTCTCTCCCCACCTTTGCCCTCTGCCCTGAATAACTCCCTCCCCCCCAACCATTTGGTCTGGTGTTGTCTGTTCTAAGCTGCACGCCCAAGTCTAACACTCGTAAATGATGAAACCTGAGTGTGTGGGCCATCCACATGTGCAGGTGACTTAGGACGGTGTAAATGACTAAGACCCACATGGACGGCGTGACTCAGGGCAGCATAACTAAGACCTGAACATGCGGTGTGTGTGTGTGTCTGTCTGTCTGTCTGTGTGTGACTCAGGATGACGTAAATAACTCATGAGGGGAAGCAAATGTACTTATATCATTCTGGAGGAAGGAAACCTTTTATTAATAAATTTCCATAGCAGAAACTAATTACAGGCTCAGTAAAGATAAGTCCAATGGTTGTGGCCAAAGAAAATGCAGATTATTTACGGTGAATTTGCTTCTTTTTCATCTGATTCATCATCATCCATCACCTAAAGCCAGAAAACAAAGAGGATTCAAGAGTTAAGAAAAAGGTTAGGAAGTGTTATCTTCCCAACATGAGCATTACTTGCCTGCCTGAAATAATCTATGGTAATACACAACACGCCGACAGGAATAAACCTGTTGATAGACCAAAGCACAGGATTCAGTCAGAACTGGGGTCCTAAGATAATAAAGCAAATTAAATGCATATAAAAGAACTGGGACTCGTTTCCTTGTCTCAGAAAAGAGGCCCCTGGCAGCAGCATCTCAGCTGGGCACACTGAATCCTGTGTGGCTAGGGCATGCCTGTAATCACAGAATCAAGAGTCAAGGCCACTGTCTGCTACACAGCAAGCCCTATCGCCAGTCTAGATGACTCGAGACTTCACCTCAGAAAACCAGCAGGACAGCAGAAAGCTGGTTCAGGTGATAGAGGCATACACATGCATACATGATAAATACAATGCAACTACAAGTTTTTTAAAAATAGGGCACAGAGACGCATGCCTTTATTTCTAGCACTCAGGAGGCAGAAGCAGGCAGATCTCTTGTGAGTTCCAGACCAGCCAGGTCTACAGAGTGAGTTCCAGGACTTCATATTAAGAAAGAAAAGAATATTTTTTAAAAAGGGACCCCCCCAATCTCCTAAAATGGTAAAAGAAAAAATACTATAGATTATTTTGATTTTACTCAAATAAAAATATTTTAAACCTAAAGAAGTGTGAAGATTTTCAGGGAAGAAAAT
>NW_021620246.1:3063-3211 GCF_004785775.1 Grammomys surdaster
CATAGGCTGATACGATATTGGATAATAAAGGCCAACACCTCTGAAACGGAAAGAGTTATAGAGAGCTCTAGTTGTTTCCTTGCCACACCCACTACAATATGTGGCAATCGGAGCTTGTGGCCAGCCAATTCTGTACCCACCTTGGACC
>NW_021620246.1:3221-3824 GCF_004785775.1 Grammomys surdaster
ACTCTGAGACCATCATGGAGTGTTGGGGGAGGGGCAGAAAGAAGAGCTGTGGAATGCTATCTGGCTGTTCTTCCAGAGGACCTGGGTTTGGTTTCCAGCACCCCACATGGTGGCTTGCAATTATCTGTAACTCTAGTTTCCGGGGATCTGATTCCCTCTCCTGGCCTCCAATGGCAACACACACACACACACACACACACACACACACACACGGTGCACATACACAGATGCAGGTGAAACACCCCCGAACATGGAAGGAGGAGGGTCTCATGAAGCCTCACCCTCCCCAAGGACCTACACAAAGTTATTCCTGAGGAGGAAGGATATCATCTACAGTGGTGTCTCCCCTGGTAAGGTGCTGGTGTTGTGTTTATAAAAAGATAAAGAGATAAAGAGTATGTTCTGTGGGTGTGTGGAGAGGTATGGGAGAAGGGGATGTCTCAGCGGGCCCATGCCGAGACATCCCTTCCCCCTGAGGGACCAGCCACACGATGGTATAGCATAGAATAGAGTTTATTCAAGGCATGTGGAGGGGAACCAGGAGGGTAGTAGAGGCAGAGAGAGAGAGAGAGAGAGAGAGAGAGAGAGAGAGAGAGAGAGAGA
>NW_021620247.1:0-1701 GCF_004785775.1 Grammomys surdaster
GGGTAAGAAAATGGGACCAACTAACAAAAGAGCAGTGCTATGTTAAATTGTAGGCATTCATGCTTTAGTTTAAAATGAAAACACTTAAGGTCAGTATATACTATTTCTTTGTTACTCTGAAGGTAGCGATATCTTGTTTATATGCTGGAAGTGCATACCAGACTCACAGCAGAAAATACATGGTACTGATGTTAAAAGCTTCACCACGATGAACCCAAGTATGTAACAATGAAGACTACTGCTCAATTAACTGACTTTGTCAGAACTCTTATCAGAGACTGCATATACTCCTGTCCCCAGAGCCCTGGCCCTGCACAGTCCTCTAGGTCAAGTAAGGGGCCCTTAGAAGGAGGAGACAGAACTACTAGGTTGATTGCTGACATCTAATAGACTTTAGATACATTAAAGAGGAAGTCTGTGCTTACTGTGGGGCTTTGTAGTTCACCACTCATAACGTTATGAGTTGAGAAAGTCAGCAGTGCAGAAGAGAACCAGAAGAAGGGACATATGAAAAGACAGTCACTTAGTAAATCCCTTACATATCAAAGTGCAACTTGCCAATTTGGCAGAACCAAGGTCTTTCTCACTACTTTAAAATGTTCTAATTGAAAAGCAATGCTAAGCTTTCATTATAGTTTCTGGGATTGCTTGGAAATGAAGAGTTCAAGAGGCAGGACACGTTGGACTGGTGTACTTTGAGAAGCCTGCTTACAGGCTGAGGGGCATATGGGCGCTTCACTGACAAGTGACTCAACGTGTCTCAATGTTTATATAAGCAATGTCATTACGCTGGGTATGGCTTCTATTCTGGGAGCCTAGAACTTAGGAATGCACAACACAGAGGTGGTCGTACCTAAGTATACAACCTCCAATAAAAACCCTGTTTGGGCCTCAAAGGAGCTTCCCAGAATGCAAGCCTGTGCCTTGCTGCTGAGGCAGGACCTCCAACTTGGAGAGGCCCTGAGAGGACTGCTCTCAGGCTCCTTGTGACCTGGCCAGTGTTCCCTTTCCCCTTTGCTAGTTTTGCTTCCCAATCTAACTAAGACAGCCAGTTACTAGCTGACTACCAAACCCACCCATTTTGCCTGCTGTGTGAAACCTTATCTGGCCATCAACAGTTCCCCACCAATCATCACAAGATGCAGGAGCCACTGCAGGAGGAAGAGTTCTGCTTTCTAGTTCCATTACACTCAGGACTTATTCAGTACCACGCTCCCTGAGCATGGGAGGCACCAGCAGCAGCCAAAGATGGGCAATTTACATACTAGTCTACCCTAGTGGAGATTTCATTAACAGTATGCTCCAAATTTTATACTTCCCCACTAGGCTTTCTCTGAAACCCCAAAAGGAAAAATTCTAGAATGGTCCAAAGAACAGATTCACCAGTTTTCTGGCAAGGCGTCCTGTGAACCACAGCTGTGCCTTTTCAAACAAGGACTGGATCTGAGTCTAGTGAGAAAACTCTTCCTTGAATACTTCCTCAGTGCTGGGGGTATGACTTCTATAAAATACATTATAAACCTGCCATGGGCTGACAAGATGCCTCAGCCGGTAAGGCTTCTTGCCACTAAGCCTGAAAACCTTAGTTCAATCTCCATGACTTACTTGATGGAAGGAGAGAACCAACTCCCAGAGACTGTCCTCTGACCTCCACATGCACGTTAGGACACAGGTACCCACACACATGCACAAATGTTCAAA
>NW_021620248.1:0-1087 GCF_004785775.1 Grammomys surdaster
TTTGCATTTCAGCAGCACTTGTGCGGGTCCTCCAACAGCCTACTCATCTGTCTCACCACCCAGCCCGGGGGAGGATCCACCACTCCAGCTTCCAGTGCTCATCTGCTTGATCCTCCCCTTTGTGGGCAGTGACCCTGTGCTCACTTCAGAGATTGCCTGAGCTCCCCTCTGTACACTACCCAGTAGACACTTCCCTTTCTTCTTCCTGGAATCAAAGTAGATAGCTTCCACAGCACCCTTACTCAACTTGCAGTGAAGGTACTAATCTGCCCGACAAGTGGGAGAGTGCCAAGAATGTTAACAGTTAAAGAGATTTTTAGGAAACAAGAGCTTTGTGGCCTCATGCTGGGTTCAGGTAAACTGCAGCTGCTTCTCACCTGGTAGGTATGAGATAAGCCTGAGGGAAACAGATGACAAACGCTGAAGAGCACAATTGTCAGCTGGCACATCTTCCTCAGTGGGAAGGTGAAAAAAACAAAAACAAAACCCCAGCAGAATTAGTGAAGCTTAGAACTGATAGGAGGAATCTTTCTATATCTGTAGAAAGTGAATTTATTAAAATGATTCACAGGCCATGGTCCAACTACTCTAAAAATAGCTGTTTACCAGTGGAAGGTTGAAGAATCCACTAGTGGCTCAGTCCATGTGGCTGGATGTCTCAGTTGGTTTTCAGTATATACCAGATTTCAAAAGAAGTGGGCTCTAAAGACAGTAAAACAAAACAAAAACCCCACAAATGAATGAACACACACACACACACACACACACACACACACACACACTTGGTAGCCAGAAGTAGGGCAAGCAGACAAAGAGAAAGAGCTACCAAGCTACTGTCTTCAATATCTTTTATATATGTAGGCTGCCACCAGAAACTGTGGCCTAGATTAAAGTCCTCCCCCAATACATAAAAGAACACATACTGGAAAGAAGTCCTATGAATGTAATCAATGTGATAATGCCTTTCAAAACACCTTTATCACCAAATACATAAAACAATACATATTGGAGAAAAACCTTAAAACCTTATGAATGTAAGCAATGTGGTAGATCTTTTGCCTCTCATGGTCAAGTTCAAAGGTATGAA
>NW_021620249.1:0-7563 GCF_004785775.1 Grammomys surdaster
ACATGCTCTACATCACTGTGGTGCAAACTGGAGCATTGGGGGCTTTTGGCTCCTGATAATATGCCTTTTCTCCATATAGTCCTGACTCTGGTGCTCAGACACAGCATTTAATTAGTGTTTCAACATCATTTAAATATTTCCACATCGAGTTCAATAAAGATCAAGCAGCTGAATTTTGGGACAAGTGACTGTATCATCAATGATATCTCCAGAGACATCTTATTTGAAGGTTAACAATTTAAGCAGAGGAACTTTAAAATTTCTTAATTGTTGTAAATCCTTCTGGAGCTGCAAAATCAGTCCTGTGAACAAGTGACTAGCTCCTTTGATCTTAATGAACTAAGATGGTTTTTCTGCACCACAGCAGCTGGTTGGGTCTTGAGCTGCAGTTTCCAAGATCACAGAGGTCACCTCCTTCTAAACAATTGTTCATGTAGGGTAAATTGTAATTACCCTGTACATAATTAGCTATCAACTCAACAGTTAGAACAACTTCATCGCCTTTTAAAGAATAATGCAAATAAAATTTTTTGAATGGGGATCTTATAGATTTTTATGTCACTCTCAAAGAAGGAAAAGATGCAGAATACACTTGTGAACAACTTGCCTACGGTTACCTTACCTATCATGTTTAAAGGATCATAACATGGCCTGTAATCAATGACGAAGAATAGGGGAGTGGGGAAGAGAAAGAAAACTTAACAGCACACCTAACACAATTACCCAGGAATCAAGGATTCTAGAACCTAGTGCATGGTTACTAAATGCAGTTCAATTTTCCTTTAACTTCAGACCTTAAATAGTTTTTATGGCTTGTTTTTAACTCAGTTCTGTTTGGAGAAGGAGTCTTTAATAATCCATTTCAAGATGAATGGATTTCAGAAATCTCTAAACCTCAGAAAAAAGGAAGATTACCAAGACATCCTTAAATGGAACCTCTCTTGTTTCTGCGAACAACTTTGGGCTTTATCTTTCAAGTAGTTGATGATTAGGAAGGAGAAGAAACCACATATAGGAAAGCATTTGACCACCTCATAAGTCATTTTTTTTAAAAAATTAAGACTTACATTTCTGCTTTCATGATGCTATAAGTTATAACATTTTAGAAATCTTTTCAGCATTCATCAAGGACTTTAGTTGTTGCCAGTG
The DNA here is from genome assembly GCF_004785775.1 of Grammomys surdaster. Lineage (NCBI taxonomy): Eukaryota > Metazoa > Chordata > Mammalia > Rodentia > Muridae > Grammomys > Grammomys surdaster. The sequence goes on from NW_021620249.1 coordinate 1,150, forward strand.
AAATCCCTCCCCTTCCATCTTGTAATGTCTGCAAGGAATTAGCCTGCTCTCTAATGTTGGCTTTCTACAAGCCTGGGGATTTGTTTCTAAATCTTTTGAGCTATGCCCCTGTTCATCCTCCACTACTCAACAGATAGAGTTCTAGAAGGTCTTGAAGTGGCAATCTTAAGTATTGTCAAGGGGCTAAGGCTGTAGCTCAGTGGTAACATGTTCATCGAGCATTTGTAAGGCTCTTGCTTCCAACATTTCCAGCTCTCAATACCCTTCAAGTGATGCTGAAGAGCTCGAGCTCCAGCCTCCTCAACTGTGGCATGTTGTAACAGCACAAACACCTACTGGCTGGGGAACTTCGAGCTAGACAGCTTAACTCCTCAGCCTTATTTTTGGTATCTGATAAACTAGCAAGAAATGCACTGTCATGGAATTGTGATAGGGTCAGGAAAGAAAACACATAGAAAGTATTTAGCCTAATACCTTATGTTTTAATCAGCATGCTTTAATAACTGACCTAACAAGGGCAACCAGAAATGGTATACACCAGTCAATGGTTTGTAAACATTCAGACTTTGCTGTTTCCCTGATCCTGACCTGAGGAGGCTTGGGCATTTCCATGCGTTAGAAGCACTGAGGAATTTGCTATAGCTGTGCTCATATCAGCAACATACATTCACTCTCGGGGCTTCCTCCTCTCTTCATAATCTTCCTCAATGAGCACACAATGAGTGTCAGAATCCCGGTGAGTCCCAAAGACTGACTTTCAGTTCAGCATTCATTCTGCTCTCAGCTTTATTAATCTTTTTAAGTTGTAGAACTTTAACACAGGCCTTAATACTATAGAAAGAAACACATTTCTTTCATTACATATGAAAAGGAATGACAAATTTCCTTGAAGAAGTGAATTAATAAATGATTGTTTAAGGCAATTCTTTTCAAATGTCTTAGACAAAGCAAAGGGAAGTAAGATTCTACTTCTGGAGAAGTGCCCCCCTCTGGTTACTTGCCTCTCCCTGTTCCTCTTACCTACTAAGAGCCCACACATTGCTCCTTGGAAAGTATCCGTTTCATACATTAATTATGTTCTCTGAAATGACACATGTTACAGAGGCTTCAGGAGAGTAGATCATGAAGTAGAAGGCCATTCCAGTTCTTTCTGAGAAATGAGAGCACCACTCCAAATGGTTATTCTCTGGAATCATTTATTTAGAAAACACAACATCTTCATAATAAAGCAAGCAAAACAAATGCTAAGTCCACCACTAACCTTGATTATGTTGTCAGGAAGAATGGCTCCTTAATTGTATCAAGCATGAAAAAGCAGTTAAGGTGAACATTTTCAATTTTCCACCCTGGTTTATTCAAAATGAGTTTTCTTTATTTGTTTTATCTTGCTGACACAGTGGCTGGTACTCTCCTCTGGGTCACCAATCAAGGTGATGGCAGGAAGGCAGTTCCCAGGCTGTCCTCAGAGGCTCTGCTGTCCTAAAGGGTGGCCATGGAAACCCAGCAGCTGCATGAGCAGGAAAAACATCACAGGAATTTTCTCCAACAGGAGACAGAACAATATCTACCTCACATTACCACTCTCTGTGCTCGAACACAAAGAAAAGCAAAATTGGAGAAAACCTACTTAGAAGAAAAAAGAATAGCTGTAACATATTTCTCAAAAAGAATCACCACCTGAGAACCTTGTCTCTCATAATCTCCCTGATTTTCCATTAAATGAATTTTTACACTATTGTTCCCCCCACACACACTTTGTGGATGCTTCAAATCCAGCTGAAACATTAACATAGGAAGCCGCACGCATTCTCCACCTTGGGCTCTTCTCACAACTGTTCCATCTTCAGTTGTTTATCTCAGTCCCTCCTCCTCCCCACACCCACATTTCACAGCTCTATTGAGTGTGACTCTCCTTTCTGCTGAGGCTACCAGAAGTCTTTGACCTTCACGCACTAGTTACCAGAACAGTCCTTCGGTTGTATTTTTTTGCCGAGGTAGTCTACAACGGCCCACATCAGTTTGCACTGTGCTACAGGACTAACCTCCTTTGAGTCAAAGCTTTTGTTATCTTACTTGGTTCTGCAGATATATAGCCATTGCTGTGTCCTTCGGTATTCATGTCTTTCCACCTTTGAATACATACCAATCCAGATGTGTTTCTCTCCCAACTTGTTGTGTCTTCCATTGGCTTCCTTCCATTTGTTACTGCTTATGTGCATGTGTATATGCTTGTTCTCTGCTTTCTTTCTAGGGACTGTTTAGATGTAGCTTTGTTAGTTTCTTAATTTTCTTACATGCATGAAAAATGCCATTTCTTTTGTAGGAAACAGTATTTAAGACCCAGCTTTAAACTTCCTTTAAAATAAGGTTTTTTTCAGGGCAATGTAAAAGCTCCAACTAAATTTTAGGTTGGCAGGGAACAAGCCATGTGGGACACTCCTGTGGTGACTATGCTGAGCATCTTCCTCATACCAGGTCAGCATTTGTCATTATGCTCCTTATTGAAGCATGAGGTTCTATCTGTACTGAAATTAAGCCATTCTTACATAGATGCATAGTTCTTTGGAGAACAGTTGTAAATAAATATCTATTTGATTAAACCATAGGAGACTTTATTTTAAATATAAGTGCTCTTCATGGGTTAAAATATCAAACATTTTCTTCTGTGTATGAATTAATGAGTACAATAGTCGAGCAAAAAGTGAGGCAGATGAAGATGTCTTCCTGAGTAAGCTCTATTCAGTCTCCAAGAAAGGATAAAGAGAGGGGAGAAACAATTATGTTCAACTACTTGTTGAGCATCTCTTCTGAGAAAACTCAAGAACTGGGTATCTTCTGTAATGGCTGGGCATAGAACTTTCTGGAGACTCATTCATGACCACATCTCAACGGGTGGCCAAGCTGAGTTCAGCATTTGATCTACCTGAGACTTGACTTCCTCACAGCATGGTAGCCCTGGGGTTGTCAGACAGCTCCAAAGTAGACTGTGTAAAAGACAATACACATATTCCATTTTAAGGGCCCACCTCAGTAGTCACTCAGCATCAACTATGCCATACTCCAATAGTCAAAGCATTAAAAAAAAGTCTTTCTTCACTCAGGTGAGGGGAACCATAAAACTCTGTTCTCAATGGTTGGTGCATCAAAGAATTTAGCTAATTTAAAAATACACTGCACTTTCTGACTCTAAAATTCAAATCGCTCACCATAGCCTGGTATATACTATATATGGCATATAGCCTGGTTAAGTACTAGATTATAATAAAGGTGCTAGTATTAATGTCTGCAGGTGTTTTCATTCCCTCCCTTACATTTCCATTATTACATGTTGTACAATACCTTCCACATTTCATTTCCCTTGGAACATTTACCATGTGATTCTACATGGAAATGAGGTCATTGTCGTTGTAGTTAAAGATGCCTGGTCTAAACCATCCCACGCTCAGGAGGAGCTTTGAATATATTTACTAATACCAAAAGCATCATGTCTCCTGTGTTTCACTGCAAAGTTGCTTCATGAATTCAGTAACACAAAACTGAAATTAAAAAAAAAAAAAAACAAAGTACAGAGTTCCTAGTGGTGTGATATGTGTAATAATACCAAATTCTATCAACCCAAGTCACCTCTTAAATGTTTTATTGGGATTATCTTGTACAACAAGAAAAGTTGAGGCAGATGAAGACATCAAGCAAAACGTGAGGCAGATGAAAATGTCTGCCTGAGTAAGCTCTATTCAGTCTCCAAAGAAGGGTGAAGAGAGGGGAGAAACAATTATGCTGCTACTTGAGATGAGCCACTCAGCCCAGGCAGCCAGAGTCTGAGCACAGCTATCTGTGCTCTCAAGACACTGAACAAAAGAAAGAATAGGCTGCGCAGAAAGACAAGGCCAATTATATTAGACATTTCTATTTAAAAACTCTGCCTTAGAAGCTGAAAGATTCAAAAAATAAATATGAACGAATGCAATGAGTGATGAATAATAATCCACAAGCAAATCTTAAAACTGAAAACAATTCACATTTTGACTTCCTAAGACTTTGCAACCTGCCGAAGGCTACTCCTCCTTTGTGGCTTGAAGGATGTTGCTTTCATTCCCTTCTCCCAACTCTCATACAGCTCTCTCTACCCCTTATGACTACGGAGTCCAGAAATGTGGAGCATCCCACTGGTGCCTCCTCCTGCTTATTTTTACATCTCATTTACATTTCTAATTCCCCAAGGCTTAAAAAAGAGATGCCACAGAAAAGCTGAATTGAGAGAGTCAAAGTGAATAGTAAAAAGAGGTTCTAGATCCTCCTCCCCACCACAAGAACTAGGTCCGTTGTTACCCACTGCCCGAGATCTTCAAGCTACGTGTCTGCGAGTTCCCATTTGGACTTTTGCAATCAGAGATTACAGCAATGTCTTCAAACTGGAGGGCTACTCCATCTTGGTATTGCCACCCAGTATATGCAAGATACTGGCAGCATTATCATCATGCAATGCTTTGGATGTGAAGCCACCATAACGCCTACAGAAAGTTCAGGGATTCCTATTTCACTTCCCCATGGTTCTTCCCTCATGGAGTTCTTCCCTGGAAATCTCTTGCTTATGAGGCTTGGCATCCTGGGAACTCTCAAGGCCAGTACATGGCACAGCAGGAGTCTCCCTACAGTGTTTCCCATCTCTAAAGCCCTGGCTAGCCTCTGCATAGCAGCAATAGAACCCAGGCATCCACAAGAGAAAACGAAGCACTGTGTGAAGAGGAAGAGCTGGAGTCTGATTCAGATGATGAAGTGGAGTGCGACCTGAGCAATATGGAAATCACCGAGGAGCTCCGCCAGTACTTTGAACAGACTGAGAAGCACAGAGAAGAGAGCCGGTGACAGCAGCAGCTGGATGCGGAGCGCCTGAATGACTACGTGAATGCGGACCACCGGCTGTACTTCAACCACCACAGGTCAGTGGAGCCCCCATCTGAGAAGCCCTGGGAGCGGCGCCAAGCAGAGATGAAGCGCTTGTATGCGAACAGTGCTGCCAAGATCCTGGCCATGGAGGCTGCTATGCAGATGAGCTTTGACAAGCAGTGTGACAGAAAGCAGCCGAAGTACTGGCCTGTCATTCCCCTAAAGTTCTGAGTCCTGGGCACCAGGACCCTAGGCAATGCCTCACAGTTCCTAGCCTTTCCCTCTTTATCTCTCCTGTACATTTTTTTCAGAGAAAAAGGCCTGTATACCAATATGGTGGATACCGTCTGTCAGCCACTTATAATTCTGTCAACAGTACTGTTGCCACCACAAGGAATGTTCACTTGACATAAAGTGATAATTGTATGTATTGGACTGGCTCTCGATTTCCTCTGTAACAGTCCAGTTCATTGAAATTATTGCCTAGAGATACTGCCTATTGTTTTGCATTTTTAATTTCCTTCTTCACCCTGTCCTCAATGTCATAAAAGCCTTAAGCCACATGTCATTTGTTGCTACATTTTTTTAGACCAGATTTTATACAGCACATGCTTGCTACAAATTCTTAAATCTCCCTGCTTCCACTTCCCAGATGCTAGCTTATAGGTTTGCACCGCCCACACTGGGCTTCTGTCCATATATTTTCTCAGACTGTAGATCTTTGGATCCCTCTGAAAACAATGCAAGTGAACAGTAAGACAAGTGACACTTGTTACTCAGCTAGGTGTCAGCCCATATGCTGTATAAAAGACCTGAGAGTAAATATTCTGGGCTTGGCAGGCCATGTTGTCTGTGTCCTAACTGCCTGACCCTGTCTTCATAGCATAAAAACAGCCATTGTTACTGAATAAACAAATGAATGTGACTGTGTTTCAATAAAACTTCATTTAAAACAAAAACCAAAACAAAACAAAAAAACAAAAAAAGAGGTTCTATTACAGCTCTTGCCTTTGCCTCAAATTTGTGACAAACACTCATACAATTTGAAGTTCCTGACCTCATTTTCTTAAAAATTATAACAAAACCACAATGTGAGTTTTTTTTAAGCAACTTTGCAACTCTATTCTTCATAAATCACATGATAAAGTATCTTAAATGGAGAAATTTTGTTTTAAAGCAGGATGGGAAAGAGTCTATAAAAAGCCGCCAGAGCTAAGACACAAAAGGTATAGGTGATAATCAGATATTTAGAATACAGTTTTGCATTGAGAGGCTCCTTCTTTTCCTTTGTGCAAGTCATTTTCAGGTGGGTTGTGCTGAAAAGGAACACAGGTAATAAGGCCATTAATTTTTCATTTCCAAGACAGGAGTTCACTAGGAGAAGAGCAAATGAGCTGCGCTGTTCATCACTGCCTTCAATTGAAGATGAGTAAAGTGACTGGCCAGGGCAGCAGGCAGGTCAGCTTCTTCCAATCCTCTCAAACACTCAGCAAGCTACAGAAATTAAGCCTTCCTATTCCTGGATTG
>NW_021620250.1:0-4002 GCF_004785775.1 Grammomys surdaster
GTGGATTATGGTAAATCAGAAATAAATGAACATTAATAATCGATAGTCATCATTCAAAGTTCATAATAAATCAGAAATAAATAAAGCTGAAATATCAAGAGGCATCAGACATAGATAATAGTAAGAGTGAAATAAATGAACAGGAATAATCAATATTCACCATGAGTGGTTAATTAGAAATCAGATATAAATGAACATGAATAATCAATAGTCATCAGTCATAGTTCATAGTAAATGAGAAATACATAAAGCTGAAATATCAATAATCATCAATCAGAGATAATAGTAAGTCCGAAATAAATGAACATGAATAACCAAAAACCATCAGTCATAGTTAATAGGAAATCAGAAATAAATAAAGCGGAAATACCTTTAGTCATTAGTCATAGATAATAGTAAGTCAGAAATAAATGAACAGGAGTAATCAATATTCACTAATCGTTGATAATAGTAAATCAGAAAAAATGAACATGAATAATCAATATTCACCATTCTTGGATAATGGTAAATTTGAAAAAAATGAACATGAATAATCAATAATCCTCAGTCATACTTAATAAGAAATCAGAAATAAATAAAGCTGAAATATAAATAGTCATCAGTCATAGATAAGAGTAAATCAGAAATAAATGATCAGGAATAATCAATATTCACGATCATGGATAATAGTAAATCTGAAAAAAAGGAACATGAATAATTAATAGTCATGAGTCATAGTTAATTGTAAACCAGAAAAAAATAAAGTTGAAGTATCAATAGTCATCAGTCATAGATAATAAAAATTCAGAAATAAATGAACATGAATAATCAATATTCACCCTTCGTGGATAATGGTGAATCTGAAAAAAAAGAACCTGAATAATCAATATTCATCAATCATAGTTAATTGGAAATCAGAAAAAACAAAGCTGAAATATCAATAGTCATCACTCATAGATAATAGTAAGTAAAAAATAAATGAACAGGAATAATCAATATTCACCATTTGTGGATAATAGGATATCAGATATAATTGAACATGAAAAATCAATGGTCATCAGGCATAGTTAATACTGAACAAGAAAAAAAAAGCCAAAATATCAATAGTCAGCAGTCATAGATAATAGTAACTCATAAATAATTGAACATGAATCACCAATATTCAGATTTCGTGGATAATAGTTAATAAGAAATAAATGAACATGAATAATCAATAGTCATCCGTCATAATTAATAGTAAATCAGAAATATATAAAGCTGAAATATCAATAGTCATCAGCCATAGATAATAGTAACTCATAAGTAAATGAACATGAATAATCAATATTCACCATTCGTGGGTAATAGTTAATGAGAAAAAAATGAACAGGAATAAACAATAGTCATCAGTCACATTTCATGGGAAATCAGAAATAAATAAAGCTGAAGTATCAAAAGACATCAATTGTAAATAATATTAAGTCAGAAATAAATGAACATGAATAATCAATATTCAAGATTTGTGAATAATACTAAATCAGAAATAAATGAAAATGAATAACCAATAGTCATCAGTCAAAGTTCATGTGATATCAGAAATAAATATTGCTGAAATATCAATAGTCATCATTCGTAGGTAATAGTAAGTTAGAAATAAATGAACATGAATAATCAATAATCACCAATCGTTGATTATAGTAAATCAGAAATAATGACCAAAATAATCAATATTCACCATTCGTGGATAAAGATAAATCTGAAAAAAATGAACATGAATAATCAATAGCCATCAGTCATATTTAATAGGAGATCATAAATAAATAATTAGGAAATATCAGTAGTCATCAGTAATAGAAAATAGTAAGTCAGAAATAAATGAACATGAATAATCAATATTCATCATTCGTGGATAACAGTAAAACAGAAACAAACGAACTTGATAAATCAATAGTCATCAGTCAGAGTTCATGGGAAATCAGAAATAAATAAAGCTGATATATCAATAGTGATCAGTCATAGATAAGAGTAGGTCAGAAATTAATGAACAGGAATAATCAATATTCCCGATCTTGGATAATAGTAATTCAGATATAAATGAACATGAATAATCAATATTCATGAGTCATAGTTAATTGTAAACCAGAAAAAAATAAAGCTGAAATATCAATAGTCATCAGTCATAGATAATAGTACGTCAGGAATAAATGAACATGAGTAATCAATATTCAGCATTCGTGGATAATAGTAAATCAAAGTAAATGAACAAGAATAATCAATATTCACCATTCTTGGATAATGGTAAATTTGAAAAAAATGAACATGAATAATCAATAGTCATAAGTAATAGTTAATAGGAAATCAGAAATAAATAAAGCTGAAATATAAATAGTCATCAGTCATAGATAATAGTAAGTCAGAAATAAATTAAAAGGAACAATAAATATTCACCTTTTGTGGATAATAGGAAATCAGAAATAAATTAACTTGAATAAACAATAGTCATCAGTCATAGTTCATGGAAAATCAGAAATAAATAAAGCTGAATATCAAAAGTCATCAATCATAAATAATAGTAAGTCAGAAATAAATGAACATGAATAATCAATATTCATGATTCATGGATCATAGTAAATCAGAAATAAATGAACACGAATAATCAATACTCATCAGCCATAGTTCATAGTAAATCAGAAAAAAACAAAGATTAAATATCAGTCATCATCAGTCATAGATAATAGTAAGTCAGAAATTTTATCAGGAAAAACTGTTTTAAATCACATTCCTTTACAAATCAAATGGTCTCCTTATCAATTTTCCATTTTTTATGAATTTTAAATGCAAATTTCTCCTTTTTAAAAAATATCTTTGATTTCTCTTTTGTTTGATTTTTCCACAGTGTTTTCAATTTCATGAATTTCTTGCCAAGTAAATGTTCAATTTTATCAGGAAAAACTGTTTGAAATCACATTCCTTTACAAATCAAATGTTCTCCTTATAAATTTTCTATTTTTTATGAATTTTAAAATCAAATTTCTCCTTGTCCTTAACATTCTTTGATTTCTCTTCCGTTTGATTATAATTTATTATAATGTTCTCCTTATCAGTTTTCTATTTTTTATGAATTTTAAATACAAATTTCCCCTTTTTCATAAATTACTTTGATATCTCTTTTGTTTGATTTTCCACAGTGTTTTCAATTTTATAATTTATTTTGTCAAATTAATCTTCAATTTTATCTGTAAAACTGTTTTAAATCACAATCCTTTACAAATCAAATGGTCTCCTTATCAATTTTCCATTTTATATGAATTTTAAAAGCAAATTACTCCTTTTTCATAAAGTTCCTTGCTATCTCTTTTGTTTTATTTTTCCACAGTGTTTTCAAATTTAAGAATTTTTTGCCTAGTAAATGTTTTATTTTATCAGTAAAAATTTTTTTAAATCACATTCCTTTACAAGTCAAATGTTCTCCTTATCAATTTTCTATTTTGTATGAATTTTAAATGCAAATTTCTCCTTTTTCATAAATTTCTTTGATATCTCTTTTCTTTGATTTTTCCACAGTGTTTCCAATTTCATGAATTTCTTGCCAAGTAAATGTTCAATTTTATGAGGAGAAACTGTTTTAAATCACATTCCTTTACAAATCAAATGGTCTAATTATAAATTTTCTGTTTTTTATGAACTTTCAATACATATTTCTCATTTTTCATAATTTTCTTTGATTTCTCTTCAGTTTGATTATAGTTTATCATTGACTGTGTAATATTTCTTCAACTTTTCACTTTATTTCCTGAATTTTTCACTAGCTTTTTCCACAGTGTTTTCAATGTTATGAATTTTTTGCAAAGTAAATGTTCAATTTTATTAGGAGAAACTGTTTCAAATCACATTCCTTTACAAATCAAATGGTCTCCTTAGGAATTTTCTATTTTTTATGAATTTTAAATGAAATTACTCCTTTTTCATAAAGTTCTTTGATATCTCTTTTGTTTGATTTTTCCAAAGTGTTTTGAATTTTATGAATATTTTGCCAAGTAAATG
>NW_021620251.1:0-14864 GCF_004785775.1 Grammomys surdaster
CCATTGCCCACCATGCACAAGTCCTAAGATCAATCCCTAGCACCATAGAACCAATCCACACTCAAGCTATCAAAAATAAGAAAATTGTTAAAGTCTCAAACATAACTGACACCCAGTTCAGTGTGTCTATACAGAGCTGTTGAGCACAGGCATGCTGGCAGTAGGAACTTCAGTCAGTGATGTACATATAAAATGGAAATATCCTAAGTGGTCAGTCTCACTGACAGGAAGGTCTTCCTTGGCCTCCCACATAAAGTCAGCAGGGACTTAATACTATCCTTGAAAGGTTTTGTTTATGCATTCCACCAAGAGAAGGTACCAGAAGTAATCCTTGAGACTGATTTCCCAGAGAACTGTTTCTCACCACACAGCAAAGCTGTGGGCATCTCAACCCCGAATTTCACAATCTATACGACTGTACATTTGTTACTGTTGTTGTAAGTTACTAAAGTTATGGTTTTTATTTTGCTTCAGAGATATGTGTCTTGTTATCATGCCCCAGGGTTATGTAATGCTTTTATCTTGGCCTTCAAATATTTGAGGCCACTGATGCTATGAGTGCAGTTTGTAGTTTATGATCTTTTGGGAACATCAGTTTGAAGGCAATAGGGTTTAGAGAAATCAGGTTTCCTGTCGTCAGTTATAAATGGAAGAAAGGAAGGAAGGAAAGAAGGAAGGACAAACAAAGGGAAAAATAAGGAATGAAGAAGGAACAAATGGAAAAAAGAAGGACGGAGGAAAGTAAGGAAGGAAGAATTTTTAAAAAAAGAAGAAAGAATTGAAGGAAGGGAGGAAGAAAGAAGGAGCCTAGTTTCAATGAAGGCTTAAAGACACTCTGGGTACTTAGGGTTCACACATCTACAATGTTATGGATACTTTTATTAAGACCAATAAAAATTTGCCCAGAAGAATAAGATGTAACACATGAAGGGCGCTGCATACATGTCTGAAAGAGAAAACATTTGGATTAGAAATGATTCTCTGAGTGTTGGAACAAAAAAATAGACCTTAAACCTCAGAATGACCCCTCCTGCCCTCATTCCCACACCCCGTTCCTGATACCGAACACTACAGCACGGTTTCCCTGAGTCCCGTTTATCTCCTGGATCTTCTGGGGCAGAGTCTTGGTCCAGAACTGCAGCCTACTGGCCTTCAGGGCTTGGGCCACAGTAGGCTGGGTGTTCAGCTGTAGGTACTGTTCATTTTGGTCCAACCCAGGCCAGTGTGGTAGACCCTCACTGTTGGGGTTCCTGTGGATGTGTCAGCCAGCAAAGAATAGTAAGGTTACAGTCATTGAAAGCCCAATCCTACGTTTTGGGTGAGGGCAGTGGAATGATTAGGACACTGGTTAAGGGGTCTGATGGGACAGGTGTCCTGATATGTGCATACTAGTTTCACTGACGAGTTAATGCTTCATATGGGGGGCACTATCTGACCTATTTTATGTCACCTCTAAGAGGCAAGATCTAAGGAAAAGTACCATAGCATTATAGCCCCACCAGCTGGATCACTGTGAGAGGACCAGTTGACATCTACAAAATATGTATATTAATGTGCTATTGTGTAGAGAAGACTCTATCATGTGATGGAAGATTCATGCATTCTAGAATGCCTCTAGTCCAAGGAAGCCCTAGTTAGGGACCCACATGTGTAAGGTTGAGGTGAGTGCTCTCACCGATGTCGTGCAAAGTTGGCCCAGTAGTTCATCATCCTCTTGTTCAGCAGCTTCTCCTCTTCAGTGAAGTTAGCTGGAGTCATGAGAAAGACAAAGTGTATGCCACCTCATGCGACTGTCAAGTCATTCTTCACATGCATCATCCCAGCTGTTATCTGACCCCAAACTATTATCTTTTTTGTCTCCCTTCTTCATTATTCAGTATGCAAGATCCCCAATTCAATTCCTGCCCTAATGTGATGTCAGCTCCTCCATCACAGGCTAGACTGGAAAGTGTGTAGATTCTAAGCTAAGCATTGTTTTGAGGTCATGATGTGGTACACATGTGAGTTTTTTCCTTCTCTCATAACCTAGGTTTTCTGAAAAGGACTGAAAGCTCAGGAGTCCCTACAGGAAGACATCCAAGACCGCATTCAGTTCAAATAAAGAAATAAAGACTCACGTTTCATGCCTCTGAGGTACCCAAAGACAAAAGGAACCTCATCTCCATGGTCAGCCTTCACGTGGGATGGCTTGGGTTCCCCTATGTAGCTGGGTCGATGTTGGAATTCATAGAAGTAGACAGGGGCATGGGAACCTGGGGATGGGGACAAATAATGACTTAGTTGCCTCTCACCTGATGTTTTTCTCATTAAATATTTGGACAACAAGTTGTATCAGTAAAAGTTACTCAGAATCATAGAAGTTAAATGGGAGAGGATGATCAAGGCTGGAGCAGCAGCAGTAGAAAAGTCTTTGGCTAATCAGTGCCCATGGCCTCTGAGTGGTTTTGTTAGGTCAATAGAGTATCAGCAACCAATTTTCTCCTGTGTACTCAGATTTCACTATCTTAAACTAGATATGAGGAGACCTGGACACCACTGCACTCCACAGTGTTCACCCATGACTCCCATCTCTGAGATGGGGCCATAAGACTTGTCACAGATATACTCACGCTGAAAGTGTGCTACTTGGAGAGCAGGCATCACAAACAGGTAGTCTGCCGTCATCTCTTTGTACTGTATTTGGAGGGTCTGTGAGTCCTGAGTGTCCCCCATGTACTCTTCCATTAGCAGGTCACCACACTCAGGAGGCAGCTTCTACACCAGGAGATAAGGGACAATGAGGTTATGCATAGTATAGGTTAAGTAGGCAACATTTGCTATCTGGGAGAATGTGGCCTGGCTTGACATAGGGTATAGGTCTGAGGACAACACACAGAATCACAATATGTACTGATTGTACTAATAGAGATGCTGTCTGAGAAGGAGATATGAGGGACCCCTCTATTTGGAGAGGATTAAATGCATCTCACCATTTGTGCTGCTGATTTTTTCAGAAGAGCCTGCAGGTTCTGTCTGGTTATTTCCTCTATTGTCTGAAGATAGCCCTTGGACTGGGAGGCAGAAGACAATGGTAAGTTTAGTATCTGATGAACTTGGATTAAAGATGCACTGAGTTTCTATGGCTTAGCATTCATATGCTCTCCAGGCTCCCAGGGATTGAAATTGTGCCTCACCTTAGGAAGGTTGTAACCATACTCATCATTGTTGACACCAATGATGCTGGGGACAGGGTGAAAATCCTGAGATGCCAACAACTCTTTGGGATGCCTGGGTAGGAACTTCCCATCCACCACAGCAGGGATCACCTTGAAGACCTGAGTGGCATTAGTGGTCAATGCTGATGGTTAGTGAAATAAATACCCTGATGTCAACTGAGTCAGCTCCACCTTTTTCTCATTTCTCACTAGTTTCAGGGTGATCTGCTCACCCTGGAGGAGAATCTACACTTAGATTAGCCTATCTTGATATTTATTTTGCACACAGAACTGAAAGTACACAAAGGCATGAAGATGAGGTGTTTGGTTTAGAACCCCACATCATGTAGACCGGATTGTCCCAGACACACAAGTCTCCCAACCTTGGTAATAGCCAGCATCTCCTCTTCACTCTTGCCTCTCAGACAGCGCACTAGGGCCTCAGAGTCCATGCCCTCACATCCAGAGAGCTTGGCCACCGTCTGCAAAGGGAATGAGGCAAGATGAAGAGTTCTCAATCCAAGTTGATTCTGTTATGCCTAATTCTGACACTATAGTGTGTGTTGTATGGATTGGAATAAATACATATTGTTCCCATTGTACAATTACTCAGATTAACAGCCAGCAAGCAGGACCCTTTCTACTTCCATACCTGTTCTTTTTGTTTAGAGTAGCTTTGTTTTCTCCACCTATTTTTCTGTGTTTCATGTATTGGGGTAAGTGTAATTGTCTAAAGGTTTGTACATGAATTTTGGAAAACAAAGTCTCAGTCTTTACTGTCCACCTTATTTGACAGGGTGACTTCTTGTTTTGTTACTGCCTACACTAATGAGCTGTTTTATTAACATCCTAGGATTCTCATGTCTCTGCTTCCCACCTGATGAGAGTAACCTGAGAATTACAGATACATGTTACTATTTCCAGCCTTTTGTGTGTTATTGGGATTTGAACTTATGGCCTCAGGCTTGTACTCCAAGCCCTATTAAAAACTAGTGAACCAGCTCTCAAGTACAGTGTGCTACTTATTTTTGCCAATGATAGAATTTGCAAGGACTAGTTCGTGGACAGGGAGCATACTCATCCAGTATGAAGTAGAAGTGAGTAGATGCTAACCCCTGAGGTTCTCAGAAATTATTGCAAACTGGTACAACCACTCTGGAAATCAATCTGGAGTTTCCTCAGAAAATTGGAAATAGATCTACCTGAAGACCCAGCTACACTACTCCTGGGCATATACCCAAAAGATGCCCCACCATGCCAGAGGGGTTAATGCTCCACTATGTTCATAGCAGCCTTATCTGTGATAACCAGAAGCTAGAAACAACCCAGGTGTCCCACAATAGAAGAATAGATACAGAAAATGTGATTTGTTTACACAATGGAATACTATTTAGCTATTAAGAAGGAGGACATTATGAGCTTTGCAGGCAAATGGATGGAATAAGAAAATATCATGCTGAGTGAGATATCTCAGACCCAAAAGGACATGCATGGTATGTGCTCACTAATAAGTGGATATTAGTCAAAAAAGCCCAGAGTACCCAGAATACAATCCACAGAACTCAAAAAAGATTAAAAAGCCATAAGGCCCAAGTGAAAATTCTTTAACACCCCTCCCCCACCAGGGAGGGAAAAGAAACCAGAGGGCAGAGGGAGGGAGGAAAATGGGTGAGGAAGGGGAGAGGGAAAGGTAGGAGAAAAAGGGAACATGATCAGGTACTGAGAGGGGACCAGGAGTGAAACCTCACGGGCCAGCAGAATGAATGGAAATATTCAACTTCAGATGGTAGGAGGTAGGGGGACCTTCTAGAATGTATCTGAGACCTGGAGGTGAGAGAATCTCAAGACTCAAAGGGAGGGTCCTTAGATGAAATGTCCAACAGAAGGTAGAGGGAACTTGTAGAGTCCACCTCCAGTAGAAAGACAGGGCATCAAGTGGAGGGATGGGGTTTCCTTCCCACAACCAAAAACTCTTAGAATTGTTCTGGTCTAAAAGAACTGCAGGGACAACAATGGAAAAGAGTGTGAGGCAAAGAGGTCCAATGACAGGCCCAAATTGGGACCCATCTTAAGTGGAGGCTCCAAGACCTTACACCATTACTGATGTTATTATGTGCTTACAGACATGGTGGCCCTCCAAGAGGTCCAAGAAGTAGCTGACTGAGAGAAACACAGATACATACACCCAATCAATGTCCAGAAGCCAGGAGTCCCTGTGGTTGAATTAGGGAAATGCTGGTAGAAGCTAAGGAGGAGAGTGATCAAATAGGAAGACCAGCAGTCTCTACAAACCCGGGACTCCTGAAATCTCTCAGACACTGAGCCATCAACTAGGCAGCATACAGTAGCTGATCCGAGGCCTCTAACACATATACAGCAGAACACTGCCTGGTCTTGTCTCAATGAGAGAAGATGTACATAACCCTTTAGGGACTTGAGGCCCCAGGGAATGGGGAGGTATGGTAGGGTGTGATGGGTTTGTGGATGTGTGGGGACATTTTCTTGGGGATGGGAGATGAGGAATGGGATGAGGAACTGTCAGAGGGCAGAATGGAAGGAGGATAAAGACTGGATTATAAAAAGTGATTAAAGGTAAAAAACTAAAACAAAAAAAATGTTGGAAAGGAGTTATTTCCCATGGTCCTTGATTCCCTCACTGAACAAAACACCAGAGTACCAGAGTATAAAGGCTTAGACAGCAGGGCTGAAAACACTTACACTAGAGACCATCTCAGAGGTGTCAGAGATTAGGTCAGGCACCAGGGCCACCCCACTCTCCATGATGGCTCCATGGAAGAGCCCTTGGGACATGGGGGACACAACCTGTGAAGACACACTTGCACCACCTGCAGACTCGCCAAAAATAGTGACACTGTCAGGGTTGCCACCAAAGTAGGCAATGTTCTGCTGGACCCATCGTAGGGCGGCCACTTGGTCCAGGTATCCCCAGTTTCCTCTGGCGTGCTCATCTCCAGTGCTGAGAAGTGGAAGGGGCATGGATCAAAAGGCTATCTAGGTTCTGATCAGCTACTATTGCCCAGTAATGGCCTTACCTGAAAAAGCCCAGGACACCTACACGATACTGGATAGTGACAACCACCAAGTTCTCAGTGGCTGTCAAGAGAGATCCATCAAACCTGGAAGCCGATCCTGTGACCAGTGCACCTCCGTGGATCCACACCATCACCTGGAGAAGTCAAGAGAGAAGCCAGGAAACTCCTAGCCTGTCCAAGCCCTCTTGTCTGGGTACTAGACTATAACTCCTGAGCCTCTGTGCAGCTACACAAATACATAAAAATTCTCAAGACTCAGGGCCTTGACCACAGCCAGGACCCTCTAGCATTCCCATTAGTGTGTTTCTCTTCCTATTCCCACCATGAGTCTCAGTGTGAATTCATCCCTGTATGTATAGAGTGATGTCATCATTACTCAGGCTGTTCACAGTGGAACAGAGAGGGGTGTCTCTATGGATACCTCTCCAGATTAAAAATGGAAAGGATCATCAACTCTCATTGTCACAACAGATCATTGAAAAGTGTAAATTTGGGTGACCTCAATGTTGAAGTGTTGAGCCCCTAAGTGGTTCTGCAGAGAACAAGTCATAGAATGTGTTCTGGTTTTATCTGGTTTTATCATAGAGTGAGAGCTCAAGATTCCAAATGAGGTTGTGACTCTACCCAGGGTGTTCTCAAAACCCATCTCCACCCAACCTAAAAGAGGGGACTTCTGCCCCTAGACCAAGCAGAGAGGGGCCACCCAGAACCCTCTGACTGGCGTTCTGAATTCTTGATTAGGCTGCAAGGCTAAGCACTGCAAGGGAATATAAATAAAAGTTAAAAATGTCTCTCTGGGTTCCCTGAGGGACTAGCCTGATTGCAAAGGGGTTGCTGTCAAAAGTATCCCCTATCCAGGAAAAAGACATCGGGATGTGTATGGCCCTCATGCCTCACTGGACAATGACAGGGGTACCGGAGCCAATACAATGTCCCCTTCAATTACTGGAGGTCAAGGCTCTATCCCCGCCTTTGCAAGATTAGAATAGCCACAGCCCTTCTGTACTTAGAGAAAGGAGGAGATGTCAGGGGCAGCCCTGCTTACACACTGTAGGCCTAAAATCAGCCATAGGCCTGTAATACATGTATACTAACACCAAGTCTTGGGTCTCTGTGGAAAAACATTGAAACAGATGGCTATAAGCTATTGTAAACAGGCAGCTTTTGTGGAAATTTACCAGCCTGAGTAGTCATAGACCTTGTAAATTGGTAGTCTACGTAGATAATACCAACTTAGATAAGGACAAGTGAATCATAGGCAGAGTCATCTCGACCTGTCCCCTGAACCTTCACCCACCCAATATCCTGTTCTGAAAGATATCTGTATTCTCCTTGAACACCCATGCTCCAGTGTCATCCCCTTCCCCACGTCCTGCATTTTTGTGTTTATAACCCCTGTGTGAATAAGTAAAAATTATGATTTGAAAAATTAAAAAAAAAAAAAAGAGTGAAAGCCTTTGATGGCTCGGTGCTCCTGATGTTCTTTGTCCCATACCCAGGCTTCAGTTGCTTCATGTGATTGAGATGGCCTTTGACCCAAGTAAGCTAAGACTTTCATCAGGGTCTACTCTGCAATAGAACTAAAGTTGCTTTTGTTCCTTCTACTCATCTTGCCCTCTCGCCAAGCTGACCACAGCCTGACACTCACAGTCAGGTTAGAGCCCTCGTGGGCATGAACTGGTGTGTAGATGTTGAGATACAGGCAGTCCTCAGACACAGGGATGGAAGACAGGTTCATTTTCATATCTAGCAGGCCTAATTCAATTGGCATATCTTGCATTTGAAGACACCTGATGAAAATAGCAGACATATATTCCAAGGAATGGATGGTGATTAAAACCCAATGTGAGTCTGGAGATTTTCATCTCAGGCATGTTCAGCTGCTGCTCCTCACATATTCTCTCTTTAAGTCCCTTCTGACCAAGTGAAAAGGCCACAGGCTCCATGAAAGCTGGGGTGGAGCCAGATTTCTAGGGAGGCTGCCAGTCAGGTGCTATTCTTTCTGAGTCTCAGAAAGAGAGAGAAACTAGTAAGGGTCTCCATGGAAATGTTTGGCTGTCTGTAATGACATTCATGGAATTATATAAGAAAATCAAGTTAAGCCTTAGAAGTCATACAATCATTCTCTAGTTTCTGTTTCTGGGCATGACTGTGATTGAATAGCTCCTGTAGTTTTGATTCACTGTGTTTACCCAAAGGATGGATTGCAATCTGGAGTCTCTACTAGTATCTTTTCCCCCTTAGTTGTTTTTTTGGTACTTTATTACAGCAGCAGAAAACAATCTAAGATAGTAATATTTGGGTGTTGGCCTTACACAGCTACTAGAGGATTCAGTGGACAATGCTGCCCTAAAGAGTAGTGGGTAGTCATCATATGTACAGACTCTCAGGGAACTTCTCTTGTCTGCAGTGTCTTCAGAGGGAATTAATTACACATATTTGTTCCACGGTTAATGGCACATGGCCTTATAGGTTTTCACAATGACTGTGAGGAGGGAGTTAGCAAATATCAACCACTGCTGTACTCAAGGACCTAAAATGCATTCTCTTGGATTCAGGGTGCTTGCTGCCTAATATGTGACATTTAATCATGCCTAGAGATCCCCCCATTGTGGTAGAGAACACTTTGCTTATTTGGAATGTGTGAACAATTTTATCTTTGTTTCTCTCTCTAGTATCTTCATGTTATTCCCTATGAGTATGAAGCTCTGACCCAGGAACCTGGTACAGTTGTTCTACCCGGCCTTAATACATTATCAGAAAACACATGGGGCACTCATCCACAAATAGAGAAAACTGCTTCATAGCTGAGATGGACAACACACTTCAGCATGGCCCAGAGCTTAGAGACAGTCTTACCTCAGTTCCTGAAACCCTCTGGGTCTAAAACTTACATGGCCGGGTATGAGGTCGCATCCCTCACACCACTCCATGTTTCAGGGTCCTCAGGAGGTGCAAAGCGCAGTGGTCCTACAGGAGGCTTGGCAAAAGGAATTCCCAGGAAGATGTAGATATCAGTATTAGTGTCTTTCACATGTAGAAGGCTGCCTCGGACCTGGCCAGTGTGTGTGTTTCTGATGGGGCTGGACTCTGAGGAGTTTTGACCTGGTGGAGAGATGCCATGTGGGTTAGTTTTCTGTAATCAACTGCCATCAGATTGTGAGATTTCCACCTCATTGTTACCAGGGCATAGAAGAAGGGAACCCACATGCAGCCCCTCTTGCCCTCAGTTCACCTGTGTATAGTTTGTGAGTGTAGGAGCTTCCCCATCCCTCTGGCTAGGAACCATTCAATATATGGGATTTCCCTTTGGTCCTAAACTACAGTTTGAGAATGTCTGATTTATGTCTTCAATTAGTTCCCTTTCTGTCCCCCATGCCTTCCTTTCTACAAGCTCAATTATTCTCTGACTCCAGTCAGTCCCCATTGCCAGTTTAGTGATCCTCACCTTTCACATGGATAAGAAGAAGCAGCAGCCCAAAAATGACAGCATGCAGCCAGCTGTGCAGTTGGCGCCCTGGCATGGTCAGCTCGCAGGTCTGCCTCTGTGCTGCTAAGATGGCCACGTTTCACAAACAGGAAGCAGACTGTGTGAGTTCTGTCCAGGCAGGAATTTAAATCAAAAGATGTAGGTGGGGACCCTGTGGCCGGTC
Organism: Grammomys surdaster; assembly: GCF_004785775.1. Classification (NCBI taxonomy): domain Eukaryota; kingdom Metazoa; phylum Chordata; class Mammalia; order Rodentia; family Muridae; genus Grammomys; species Grammomys surdaster. Next base: position 9,901 of record NW_021620251.1, read on the forward strand.
AAAGGTCTCATTATAGGAGAAGTTATTAGTCGTAAGTGATAGGAGCCAATGGCCAGGAGGCAGGGAAAGTCACCTCTGTTGTTTCTGCTCCCTCTCTGGTCTTCTGGAAAGGCACAGCATGAATTCTGGAGCTTGTCCTGGATACCAGGAACCCTGTCCCCTCACCTGGACAGAAAACTGTAACAGAAGAAGTCAGAGAGCTTTTGTGAGAAGGTCACAGTCTAGATGTCACAGGAAAATTGGATAAATGCAGAAGGTCTGAGTGTGACCTCATCCTCAAGACTCCCCCTACCTTTGAAGACTCAGTCTAGTGAGCCTGCTTCCAGGGTCCTTGGTCTCTGCAATTATCTTAGGATCTGCATGGTCCCTCTCCCTGTTAGGTCGCATCTGTTCCAACAAAACAAACTGAAATTCTGTAGGCTTTTAAGTTTGACAGTCCCTATTCACTCCACAATAATGATGAGTCTCCTCTTAGTGGACAGCTCCTGCCAACATCAACTTCACAGTCATTCATCCATTTAACAAATAATTTTAATTGTTTGCATTTGTTGTGTTCATGGATATGTGTGTGTGTGTGTGTGTGTGTGTGTGTGTGCACGTGCTCCAGGGCCATTGCTCTCATGGGATGGTGAAAGGAGAAGTTGTGCTAAGTCCATCTACTCCTTCCACCCTGTTAATCTCAAGAAAGAACTTAGGTCAGCAGAACTGGAGGAACATTCTCTTACCACACCCTAATCAATCTCATTCTTATCCATATGAGCAGTACTTAATGAGGTCTTAATAGCTCCAATGCTGGGGGTCAATGAATGATAAACCTGAGATACAAATCAACAAATAGAATTTTCAGAATTGCAAAAATTCCTGAGACTATATATCCAAGAATTCAGAATCAGGAGCCCATATTCAATCCAGCCTGACTCTCTGGAGGGAGATTTGTGGGGATCATTGTCAGACAGCCTTTAGTGAGAATTGACATTGATCCAAATTATGATTACCATCTTTATTATCCAAAGAATAATCCAGAGCCTGCAGTCTGGCTCTACAGAACTTCTTCCTGTGTCTCTCTGCTTCCCTGGCATAACAAAGCACTGTTTTTCCTGGTTCCTCTCTAATCCCTTTGATACAGTTTCACCCCTCCACTGCACTCCTGATCTGTCTGTGGTCCTAGTCTTTCTTGGTAATTGTTCTCTCTACACCAAGTTCCCTGCCCAAAGAATTGTTACACCATGAGGGCTGAGAAGTTCTGAGTTCCTTCAATCTCAGGATGAAGTGGGTCCTGGGCATCTGTGTGCATCTTAATCCAAGACAATTCTGTAGTTCAGCTCTAGAAATCCCTGTGTGCTCTGTTACTCACTGGACCATCACTCAGAGGCCCTGTGTTGATGATGGCCATGGCCATAGTGAATATGTAAAATGAAGACACTCAGGTTCTGCTCTATGGAAGGAAGGAATGTGTGGGGCAGTGGGCTATGAGAAAGCCAGAAAGCTTGGTAGAAATCTTCGAAGCCCTGGAAACCTCGGCCTGAAAAGGGTCACAGGATGGAAGGTTGCTTCAGATTTCCCACGCCAATGGCCCTCTTAGCTTCCGCTTCTCACAAAGAGACCCGTGACCCTTATCACGTAGGATAACACCTCCATGTAAATAAGGCATCCTCAAACCCTCAAGTCAAACCAATAGGGTCTACCTGTTCTTTCCCCCGAAACTGTATATATGTAACTCCAGAGCCCAAATTAAAGGTGGACTGCTGTGTGGTGCAAGGTCTCCTGCTGTCGGAGTGCTTTCGAGATCCCTCGCCGGGCCAGTCGCACATTTCAAAGAACAACTCTCTCCTCTCTCCCCAGCAGGAAGAGCGAGAGCTGAGCTGAAGGAGCTGAAACACCTTTCTTCTGTGGACTCTCACGAGCTACCCCCGGAAGGAGAGAACTAAAAGAGCGGATAACACTTTCTCGCTTTTGGGGACTGGGACTGAGGTCCCGCTCCGCACGACTGAAAGGCGTGTCTGAGCTGTGCCTTGGTTCATGGTTGCGCTCTCCTTCACCGCTGCCCTCGCCTCTGGGGTTTTCCAGCGACCAGAGGCCACCGTGGAGCATGAGCCCCGACCCGATGCGCCGCCTGCCGAAGGCCCTGGGGCAGCTTGGCCGGCTCCTTCCTCGCCCCGGCCCTGGAGTCTGCTTGCCCACTCCCGCTGGCCCGGCCTGGAGCTGATGCCATCCGCCACCGACCCCGTTCGTGGCGGGTCCATCAGCCCGCGATCCCTAGGCGCGAGCACTGCCTGACAGGAATGAATAGTGGGATCATGAGAGATAAATACAGAGTAGTGTGTTTGTGTGTGTGTGTGTGTGTGTGTGTGTGTGTGAGAGAGAGAGAGAGAGAGAGAGAGAGAAACGGAGAGAGAGACAGACAGAGAGAGATACACAGAGAGAGAGAGACAGAGAGAGAGATACACAGAGAGAGAGAGAGAGACAGAGAGACAGAGATCTTTCTTTGCAACTCAGGATACATACATCATGATCAGGGCCATCAGGACATAAGTGGCAGGGAGGCAGTGCCTGGATGGCAGCGGGTACTACAATGTGGGTCATGGAGCATCAGGGCAATTCTGTGGACTGTTACACTTTTCAATATGTTGAGTCTACAGCTGCTCTAATACCAGATACTCCAGTACCTGTAAGTTTTACTTAGTGAAAGACCATTGCTCTACCTACCCAGGCTTGCCTGTCAACTACTTTAGGGGTGGAGTCATTGGTATTTCAGCAGTGCTTCCACCCCCCATAAATTTGAAAACTCAATCCCTGAAATATCCTGTATTTAGACAATTGACACAGCCTGGGATTGTTTTTGATGACAATATCAATACCATCCCCAGGATCATCTGACATCCCATCCATCATTTCATCATGAGCTGTCTCTGGAATTGCAGGAATATCAATTTGAATCTCTCTCTCTTTTTTTTTTGTAAAAAATCCATTCCTCATAACTTCATGTGTCTGTCAACCACATGAGGTCACGACTCCCTTGTTTTTCCTTCTGGCCCCACATATCAACACATGATATACTTTGTTTTATTTGAGATAATTTTCTAATTTGTATAAACTGTATGCAAACCTTCTGAAATATCCTCATATAGGAGTTGGTGAGAAAACTGCTTTTGAAGTCTTTAATGTCTGAGAGGAGGTGAATGACTTTCCCTGACAGGCTTAGCTACAGCAGAAGGCTACTCTCCAAACCCAAGCCTTAGCAGCTGCCCTGAGGCCAACCCCATCTCTGCAGAGTGTACAGGGAGGTCCTGCTTGTCCCATCCCACCCAGGACCAGCCCAAGTCAACTCCACTAAGGGCCTGTTTAAAATGTGGTCATGAAAGACATGCCAGCTAGAAGCCTGTCCACTGAAAGTCGGCCTGTCCCATGCAGGCTTGTCCTCTGTGCAGTTTGGAGTTTATGGTCTTTTGGGAATAGCATTCTGAGTGGATGAAGTCAATAGGGCTTAGGGAAAGCAGGTTTTCGGTTGTCAATTTTAAATATAAGAAAGCATGACTTGCTGAGAATGGAGACCCAGGATTTTGACACAGTCACTCTCCTGCAGCCAAAAGTCCCTGAAGCAGTCACTTTATTTGAAGAAGATCTGGGAGTAGGAGAAGAAGAGTAAATATAGGAAGAAGATAATGGAAAGAAGGAAGGAACGAAAGAAGGAAGGAAGGAAGGAGGAAAGGAAGGAAGGAAGGGAAGAAAAGAGGTAGAGAGGGAAGGAGGTAGGAACCAATAGTCTAGTCTCAGTGAAAAAGACAGAGGAACTTTGGGGCTGACACATCCACACTGTTATTTGAGAATTTATTGGAATTAATGAAAGTTTGCCCAGAATGATAAGGAATAGCATAGAGTGTTTCTCATATATCAAATCTCAAAGACCAAGGTTACAAATGCTCATTTAAATGTTGAAACAAATAAAAATAAATAAATGGACTTTGTAACACTATCAACTTTAAACCCCAAACACCTTTCCTGACACAGGGTACTAAAGCTCTGTGTGCTTGTCCTGAGACCCCTTTAGCCCCTGAATCTTCTGGGGCAGAGTCTTGGTCCAGAACTGCAGCTTTTTGGCCTTCAGAGCTTGGACCAAAGCAGGCTGGGTGCCCAGCTGCAGATACTGCTCTTCTTGGTCAAACACGGGCCAGTGGGCTAAACCCTCTCTGTTGGGGTTCCTGTGGATATGCAGCCAGCAAAAGCAGTAAGGTTACACTTATCCAAATTCAAATCCTATATTTTTGGTCAGGGCAGTGGAACAATTAGGACACTTGTTAAGGCATCTGATGGGTTACTTGTCCTGATATGTGCATACAAGTGGCACTCATGAGTTTCTACTTCATGTGGAGGAGACTCTCTGATCTGTTTTATGTTATCTCTAAGAGGCAAGATCTAAGAAACAGTACCATAGTATTGTAGCCCAAGCAGCTGGATCACTGAGAGAGGACCAGTATTTGACACCTACAAAGTATCTGTATAAATGTGCTATTGTGCAGTAAAGACTGTATTGTACTGTGGAATATTCATGAATTCTCGAAGACCACCATCAAAAAGGGAGCCATAGATAGGGACACACACATGTAAGGTTCAGGGGTGTGTTCTCACCCATGTCTTGCAAAGTTGGCCCAGAACTTCATCATCCTCCTGCTCAGCAGTTTCTCCTCATCAGTGAAGTTAACTGGAGTCATGAGAAATACAAAGTGTATGCCACCTCATGTAACTGCCATGTCAGAGTTCTTGAGTGCATCATTACAGCACTGTCTGGTCCCCAAACTATTGGAATTGTTTCCACCCTTCTTCATGATCCAGAATCCGAGATTCGTGCAAGTTTCTAATTGACGCCCTGACCCAATGTGACCTCAGGTCCTCCATCACAGGCTAGACTGGAAAGAGTGTAGATTCTAAGCATTGTTTTGAGGCCATGATATGGTACACATTTGATT
>NW_021620252.1:0-6059 GCF_004785775.1 Grammomys surdaster
GACTCAGCTGAAGGCACTAATCAGTAGGAGGCTTCGGACTAGCATGTACATCAGGAAAAATTCTCAGCTACGCTTTTCTTAAGGAAATAAAGATCAGTGAACACAAAAGACCAAGAAGTGTTTAGCTATGCAATCAAGCCAAGGCCCTCTCCTAGTCCCTTGAGTCCTACTTATACTCCCTCCAAACACCATGTGTCAGAGACACTAAGGTGGCCCCAAATAAAAAAAGAAAAATTAGTTCAAACCCTTGGGTGTCACTTGAACAATGGCTTTCAAATTTTCGTAAAACTTTTGAACTCCTGAGGATATTTTTCCTTCACACTTTTAACGATTAGAATGTGTACAATCTAGCCACAAAACAATGCAAAAGTCTGGAGGCAGAAGCAGGTGGATTCCTGTTTTTGTGGCAAGCCTGGTCTATAGAAAGATTGAGGAGAGAGAGAGAGAGAGGAGAGAGGAGAGAGGAGAGAGGAGAGAGGCGAGAGAGACGAGAGAGGCGAGAGAGGAGAGAGGAGAGGAGAGGAGAGAGAGAGGGAGAGAAGGAGAGAGGGAGAGAAGGAGAGAGGGAGAGAAGGAGAGAGGGAGAGAGGGAGAGAGGGGAGAGAGGGGAGAGATGATAAAAGAGAGACAAAACCAGGTTGGCCATGGTTTACACAGAGAAATCAAGTCGTAAAAAAAGAGGGGTGAGGAGGGAGAGACATTGTGTATCACTGTATCATCTTTCTTTCATAAGTTCTACTTGGCTATCTTCCTGTATTTTCTCAATAGATGCTAATGCTATTTGTATTATATCATTTTCGTGATAGTGTTAGCAAATCTCAATGGGCCTTTCTTAGGACTGGGCTGGAAGAGAACAATTTCAATGCCCTTAAGAAGGCAGAGAGAGCAAAAAATGGCAGCAGCTAACAAGTAATTTTACAAAATGTCCCAGCTGGTAAAGTCTTACAAGGCACAAAACAGTGTGTAATTATTTTCAAAACATTTTATGCTGATTGTATTTCCAATCTCCAGTTTCAAAAAGCAGAAATAAAACATAGCAGTACATCTCTGAAGCAGTGACAAGGGATCTAAGATGCAGGGGGAAAATGAGGGAGTCCATGCTGGTTTTGGCAGAATCCATCCTACAAGTAAAGTTACCCACCAAAAGCTAAGACCATGTTTGATGGTGAGCTTTTCCCATTCTGAGTTTGATTTGAGCATAACATTTTAATAATATAATATTTTAATAATATGAGCATCTAAGAAATAGACCCAGATCAAAAACAGTTTTTAACTGGAAACTAAAATTGCAATCAACAAGCATGTGATGGTAGCTCTTTATTTTCTCATTTAAGCTGCCAACATTCTGGAATCTGTTTGTTGCTCATTCACTGCTTCTAACTATACACTAGCATGATGTGGAAGAAGCTTTGTATTGGGAAGACTCGCCTCTTATGCCATCACATTTTCTAATGTCTGATTAAAATAATCAATATCTTACAGCTTATGCTATCTACAACATTCACAATTCTTCTATGAGCATTGTAGTTCTGAAAATATGATTACTTTGTGGTGCCCAAACATGGTAAGCCATTGGGGAAATTGCTGCTTCAGTGTCTGTTGAATTCCAAGGACTGAAGGGGGTTATACAATGAAGTTGAGTATTGGTACCTTGAAGACTGTCTAGGAGAGGCTCATGGTGAAAGCGCTGCCTGGTGGAAGCAGAAGAACTGGGTGTATTTGAGAGTCCAGTAAAATGGGATGACCACAGGGAAGAGCAGCAACAGTGGAGTACTATTGGCAGGAGCTTATGGACACACAGAAACTAGAACTGAAAGGTGAAACCCAAGATCTTTTTGTAAGATCCCAGAAGTTCCTCAGTGAGCCCTGCGGGATGCCTGTTGTGGAAAACAGCTATCAGGGATTGGAACCAGCACAAGACAAAGGTGACAGTTTCTTTTATAAAGCACAAGTGTATTATAGTTTGTAAACCTGAAAACAGTTGGACATCAATAAAGTCAATGCAGGAATTGAAATTTTTGTAGTTGGACTTTTGGTTTCATTTGAAGGATTATCATCACTGTGAAGTTTTGAAATGTTTATATATTCTCTATGATGTTGTACATATGTGATCTGATGTTAAGCTTTTATTTGATGCTGGAATGAATTTTAGAGAGTTCAGGAAGAGGAAAGGACATTTAGGATTCTGAGCTTTATTGAGTCTGGACTAGACTATGGGAATTTTGTCATTGGATAGTTTCTAAGGTCCTTTGGCTTGATATAGCTCCCATAAAATCTCTCTCTCTTTTTTTTTTTTTTTTGCAGAGGCAAGTTAGTGCCAGGAAATGGTTGTGATTGTTTCACTACATGAATTTAGCACTAATCAGATATGTGGCCTTACTGAGGATGGGGTCTCTTTGTCATAGGAAGTGTGTCACAATGGAGGATTCATTAAAATCTCAGATCAGATCAGCTTGGTTAAAACCATCCTCCTGGCAGCCCGTGGAAGAGAATAACCTGACTTCCTTGGCGCCTTTAGTCCTAGGTCATCCTGAATGGTGTCCGAATTTCTGCCATTGTGTTAATAGAAGGAATCTTTCAGTTGTAAGTCAGCCCAAATTGACTGTCATCCTCAATAAGAGTTGTCTTGCTCATGGGGTCTCTTCACTGTCTTGAATCCTTTAGTATCATAGAAAGGGATACCAGAGACTGGGGTATCATTGTGATAGGTCTATCCATGTTTTTGTTTGTAAGAAATTCGATTCTGGCAGTTTGGATGCATTAAATGGAGCTTAATATGCTGAAGCATTAGCAGCAGGGCCGAGAGTGGTGCTAAGAGTGATTTTAAATAAGGGGGCTTGGCACAGTAGATTTCAGACAATAGGAGTATTATTATGAGGCTTAGAAAATACCTTTTGGTATTTTGGTGAAGAAGAGGGCTTCTTTGTGCACTTGTCTTAAGAGTTTTGTGGAGGGAAATTTAAAGAGTTGTAAATTAATACCATCAATATAGGGAGCATCTAAGAGACCTAGATTAGACTTTGTTCTGTTGTTCACTCTTATGGGAAACCTTTCAAGAAGTAGAGTAAAATGGGAAACCAAAAGCCCAAAATGGAGTGTTCAAATATTGTGTTCACGACAGGGTATCAGGAAGTAGAATAGTGTTAAATCATGTATCCAAAGATACTAAATGGAAGTAACTGAGAATTAAACACGGGGAAATACCCCCCGCCCACAGCTAGGGATTCTCTTTGTAGATTTTTAGTGAGAAAGGGATGGTTTATATTATATAGGCTTTTTAATGCTGCAGTTATTTTTTTTTTCATTTGGACAAAAGAAGATATGATTCTGATTCAAATGGCCAAGAGATGGACGGGAATGGCTGCTGTCAGTTGTCAACATGACTACACACATTGTGAAATAAAATCCATAAATGGGAGAAAAATCAGAGCTCCAGATCAATGGTTAGAAAACAGAGGGTTTTGGTCCAAATCATGCCATGGTATTACAGTAACTTTGGATAGAGATCTTGAGAATACTGGCTCTGAAAAGCTTTGTGTTTATGCATGATAGTATACATCATTAATCCCAAGAGAGCGAGGCAACGTAATTTCTGAGTTCAAGGCAAACCTAGAACAAAGAAAGCAAAGAATAGTTTTCTTTATTTGGTAAAGTTAAAGAAAAGATTAGTTCCAACCACGGTTGTGCACAAATCAAGTGTTTGAGTCAAGCAGATCTCTGGTGTCAAGGTTAGTCTACAGATCATGGTCCATGACAGCAATACTTAGGCAGTGAGCAAACCATTGAGGCTAGGTTGCTGGGATAAATGACATTGAACTATGGGCTATATTCCAGCACCAGCAACTGATAGAACTTTGAAGTTTTGGGCATGTTGCTATGGCTTTAGAATCCAAAATAGTAGAGTTTACTTGGACAGCTGATAAGTTAGTTTGAGCTTCCTAATTGCCAGTGACTTAGAAACTGTCATCGTTGAAGTGTAATATATTGGAAGTATTTTATGAGAGCACCAAGAAGCTGTGTTCCAGAGGTAGCCCTCCTGCAGGCAGGCAGATAATTTGTAAGAATCTTCTATGTGGTACTGAATGAATGAAGATATCCTGAAGTGCCGTTGAGGCCTGATACTGTGAGTGGCTAGGTAAGGCCATTGGGGAAATTGCTGCTTCAGAGTCTGTTGAAGTCCAAAGACTGAAAGGGGTTATACAATGAAGTTGAGGATTGGTACCTTGAAGACTGCCTAGGAGAGGTTCAGGGTGAAAGTTCTGTCTGGTGGAAGCAGAAGAACTGGGTGTATTTGAGAATCCCGTAAAATGGGATGACCACAAGGAAGAGCAGCAACAGTGGAGTACTATTCGCAGGAGCTTGTGGTCTTCAGAAACTACAGCTCTAAGGTGAAACCCAAGTTCTTTTTGTAAGAGCCCAGATGATCCTCAGTAAACCCTGTGTGATGCCTCTTGGGGAAAGCAGCTATCAGGGATTGGAACCAGCACAAGAAAAAGGTGACAGTTTCTTTTATACAGCACAAGTGGATTATTGTTTGCAAACCTGAAAAGAGTTGGACATCAGTAAAGTCAATGCAGGAATTGAAGTTTTTGCAGTTGGATTTTATTCTTCATTTGAAGGAGTATCATCACTGTGAAGTTTTGAATTGTTTATATATACCCTATGATGTTGTACACATGTGACCTGATGTTAAGCGTTTCTCTGATGCTGGAATGAATTTTAGAGAGTTTAGGAGGAGCAAAGGACATTTAGGAATCTGAGTTTTGTTGAGACTGGACTAGACTATGGGTATTTTGGCATTGGATAGTTCTTAGGACTTTTGGCTTGGTATAGCACCCATATTCTCTTTTCTTTTTTTCTTCTTTTTTTTTTTTTGCAGAGACAAATTAGTGCAGGAAATGGTTTTGATTGTTTCACTATGCTTAGCCCACATGAATTTAGCACTAATCAGATTACTGAGGATGGGGGCGCTTTGTCATAGGAAGTGTGTCACAATGGAGGATTCATGAAAATCTCAGGTCAGGCCAGCTTGGTTAAAACCATACACCTGGCAGCCTGTGGAAGAGAATAACCTGCCTTCCTTGGCACCTTTAGCACTATGTCATCCTGAATGGTGTCCGAATTTCTGCCATCGTGTTAGTAGGAGGAATCTTTAAGTTGTAAGTCAGCCCAAATTGACTGTCATCCTCAATAAGTGTTGTCTTACTCATGGGGTCTCTTCACTGTGATGAATCATTAGGTAACATAGAAGTGGGTACCAGATACTGGGTTATCATTGTGATAGGTCTGTCCATGATTTTGTTTGTAGGAAATTCGATTCTGGCAGTTTGGATGCTTTAAAAGGAGCTTAATATGCTGAAGTATTAGCAGCAGGCCAGAGAGTGGTGCTAAGAGTGATTTTAAATGAGGGGGCTTGGCACAGTAGATTTCATTCGAGAGGAGTATTAATATGAGGCTTAGAAAATATGTTTTTATATTTTGGTGCAGAATAGGGCTTCCTTGTGCTCTTGTCTTACGAGTTTTCTGGAGGGTAATTTAAAGACATGTAAATTAATACCATTAATAAAGGGAGCCTCAAAGAGACCTAGATTAGACTTTGTTCTGTTGTTCACTCTCATGGGAAACATTTCAACAAGTAGAGTAAAATGAGAAACCAAAAGCCCAAAATGGAGGGGTTCAAATATAGTGTTCAAAACAGGGTTTCAGGCAGTAGAATGGTGTTTTATCATGTATCCAAAGATACTAAATGGAAGGAACTGAGAATTGACCACGGGGAAATATCCTCCCCAGCCAGGGATTCTCTTTGTAGATTTTCAGTTGAGAAAGGGATGGTTTATATTATATAGGCCTTTTAATGCTGCAGTTATTTTTTTTCATTTAGACAAAAGAAGATATGTTTCTGATTCAAATGGCCAAGAGATGGAAGGAGATGGCTGCAGTCAGTTGTCAACATGACTACATATGTTGTAAACTAGTATCCATAAATGGGAGAAAAATCAGAGATCCAGATCATGGGCTAGAAAACAGAGGGTTTTGGTCCAAATCATGCCATGGAATTA
>NW_021620253.1:0-4186 GCF_004785775.1 Grammomys surdaster
TTAGCCAGCCTTGTTGACTCTCAGGCACATGGATATGACACAGCAGCCTCCTACTCACCTCCATGTACAACAGTGTTTTGTTTTCCTAAAAATGATTTCATTATGGGTTCACAGTTTTCTCTATATATACAGTTTCAATAGTGATAAATAGTTTTCCTCTACCAATGGCTGATAATCTGACTTTACAGCATTATCTGTCTCCTTTTGTTCTATTGAGCTAGGTAGAGTAGCATGATGACAGGCTGCTGTGTTTGATGTTCCCTTGATGCAAAGTGAATTGACAGAGGACTTTCTCATTGAAGCTGGCCTCTATTATCATGTAAGATGTTTGCTGACCAAGTAAATATATGTATACATACATACATACACACATACAAACACATATATGTACAAAAAAACCAGTGCATGCATTAATATACACACACAGACACACACACACACAGACACACAGACACACAAAAATAAACACACACACCCCAAGCAAAAGATTGCTGTGTTCAGCACATTTCATGTCACTTGAGGAAGTAGTGGGACCTAAGCTGTGTAGTAGGCTCTTAGACAAACCCAGGCTCTGCTGCCCAGGCCTGTACTTATTTCCGTGTCATGAACTGTTTCCAAGCTGATAGTTGCTGATCCTACAAGTAAGTCACAAGCTCTGCACACATATGCTGGTACACACAACACTCAAGAGCCTAAGAAAGAGAGTTGCATGAACATCCTCCAGCAAGCTCCATGTTGAAACGTCATATTCTGCTCTCTAAACCTACCTTGACTTCTTCTCAGAAGACCATGGTAGCACCATTAAAAGAAACAGTTAATCATGTTTATTATCCATGAACTTTACAACACATTACAGTTTCCATGATATTAAAACATCCCTAATGTTATTCAAAAGGAAGCTAGGGAATTAACATGGAATGGTTTTTCTGAAATTTAGCACACTGCAAAACTATGAGGGGGAATTGTCCTGAAACAAAACCATGTCCATGATATACTCAGGGACACAATGTCAGCAGAGGGATGCACTGTAGGATTTCATAAATCCTCATGGTAAAGCCAGTAACACACAGTATGAATTTCCAGGGTGTTATCTCAGTACAAGGAAGGCAAAGAAGTCTAATTTTTGTTTTTAAAATAGCTATATTGTTCAAGCTTTTGTTTATAACTAAAGAATTTAATTACAAAACAATAAAACAAGAGACCAGCTTTCTGTCTTGGGGGAGGGCTGCTCTTAAGCCTCTCAGAGTGAGGTACCATAGAGAAGGATGGAGGACCTGGGTGCTAGATAATTCAGGAAGTGGCATCCTGAGGCTCCTCTACATACAATAGAGCTGTCTTCTGCCTAGAGTGATAGGGTAGCATTGGCAGCCTTAGCAGGTGGAGGAGATGGAGAGGCATGAGCAGAAGTGGTTAGGAAGGTCATTTCTGGTCTGGGTGCCTGTTCCCCTCACTCCAGGGTTTAAGTTGCTGCTGCAGCTGCTGCTGTCCCAGGGCTGAGGTGGGACACAGACATGTAGCTTTGGGAAGAAGTTTGGTCTCTGGAGACACTGGATTCTGAGGAGCAGCAGATGGCCATTCATGAGAAGCCAGGTGAGGTGGCCTTGGTAGTCCCTCTACCACACCCACCACATGCCCAACAGGTCATGAACCATCCTTTGTGTGACTCTTGGGTGCCTGGACTCCTGCCCCTTGCCCTCTAAGAGCCTCACACTCACACCTTAGAATAGAGAGGCTGGTGTTCAGGTCCCTAAGGCTCCTTTGGATAGGACCACCTTGGAGTCACCTTTTGTCTCATGAGTGCAGCTAGCAGTTGTTGAGCACCACTTCCTGACCCATATCCTGCTCTGGTTCCAAGAGTACCATGTCTGATTCTCGGTTGTTCCTCACATGGGTGTGCCTCCAAACCCAGGTTTAGGAAACTTTAGGTAAGGAGAGAGAGAGGGACTGGGAAGGGGAATCTGAAGTCACATGGTAAGATTTGGAAAGGGTGGGTTGGGTTAAATATGAGATTATTTACATGTAAGTGTTGGCAACATGGGTTCTGTTTGTTTGTAAAGTGTTATTGGATTGAAAAACTCACTTGTGGGTTACATGGAGCCTAGGTTTCTTGGGTAAGACCCATCCTGGCACACCAATACCCTCCTCCCTATTCTGCCGATTTCAGCCAAATGACAAGAAAGCTCATGACAAGGCTCAGTGGGCCAAGTTGTGTGCCTGACAACTGCCAAATACACCGTTGGCTTCTTCCATGATAATGAATTGTTTCCTTCCAGAAGCAACAACAAAACCCAAAACAATGAAATATGTAAAAATGTTCTTCCTCTCTATGAGTAATTAAACCTTGTAAAAATTACCTGAGACCAAACAATTTCAGGAGCTCTAGATGGAAGGTGACAGAACATTCAAAGGTGATGATCAGACACCTTAACCAATACAGGAAGGTTCAGACTCAGTGAGAGACCTGGGCTATGTTGCAGAAAGACTTATCAAAACCATATGTAATTAACTGGCCTCTCAGCACACCCATCAATTTACATATTGGCACAGACATGCATATGCCCCTCCCTCCACACACACACCAGAAATCGTAATTGAGCAGGAAACAATAAGGAGATATCAATGCTGGAGGAATCATTGAATGTAGAAAAGCTAATGCTTCAAGTGAGACCCAGGAATCTGCTGTCCATCCCTTGGGAACTAAAAACACTTAGTGAGTAACTTCTTCTGCAGACTAGGTTGAGAGAGTTCTGGAAATTTTTCTCTTGGAGCCTCACATCTCTCAACCCAACCATCAGCCTGAGAGAAGCCTTTCACACATCCCTGTTCATCCAGTAAGCTCCTGAATATAAACTCCAGGAAAGAACTCTAGCAACACTGACAGAATCCATGACTGACAAGCTGCTCCTCAGGCTCTGTCAGTGTGAATCAAGGTCTAAGCAGTGGGAAGAGACAATTTTGCAATGCAGGGGAAGAGAGAGAGAAAAGATACAAGCCCCCACCCCACCTCTTTTTTTTAAATAATCTTTTTATTGGATATTTTATTATATTTCAGATGTTATCACCTTTCTTCATCCTCCCACCCAGAAACCCCCTATTCCATCCAACCTCCTCCTCCTTCAATGAGGATTTACCCCAACTCACCACCCTGCCCTTGAATTCCCCAAACTGGGGCTTCCAGCCTTCATGGGACCAAGGACCTCCTCTCACATCTATGTCTGACAAGGCCATCCTCCCCTACATATGCAGCTGGAACCATGGATCCAAAGCAAGTGAGTTACAGGCCCTGACTTCATCACTCAATGTTCTGTGCTACTACATTGGAGGCACCCATATAGAACCCCTCTAGCATAAAGGCATGTAGGGTGTAATGTGTTTTCAAAATATCTTCATGAACTGCAGCTTGGAGCTGAGTAGGAGGGATTGCTTGCCAATCATCCAGTTTCTTGAAAGAGGCTAACTCCACAGAAAGTCTTGTAAATGATCACAGAAATGAAGAACTGGAAATACATAGGAGAGTGTCTGGACAAGGTAGAGGATGGTTATCTGGGCTTGGCTGTGTTTATGGTTAGACATGAGTCCACAAACTGCCCCTGATGCTTCATGCATCCTACCTGCTGCTGCTGCTGCTGTTGGGTATACTTGTCGTATATCTTCAAGCTGGCCTCCACACACAGCCTCTTGGTTTTCTTAGTACACTCTTCCAGTGCAATCTGCTCCCTTAGCAGCTGCCTGTTCTCATTCCACAGAATTTTTACTTGGTTCTTTATATGAAGAGACTCTGTAAGGAGCTGACAGTTCCTGATGCTGAACCACAAAGAAGAAATGGTGATATGTAGGCAGCATCCATCTTCTTCCCACTTCTCCAAGTACCATCCCTTCTCACCATGGGCACTGGTCCCCAGACAGACACAGACTACAGACCAGAGCAGCCATAGAACATCACATATAAGAAGGTCAAATCGAGAACAGAGTAACATTCCAGAAGACTCAAAGTACTTCTGAGAACCATGACACCAACAGGGCCTCATATATCTAGCAGAAGAGTACATAGGCCCCATGATTGTTTATATGTCCAGGTATTAGAAAACCACCTGTAGGTAGAAAGAGGACAAACCTTATCTAGAAGAGGAGATCAGACCCAACAGATATACAATCGTTCTATGTGTCTCATGCAAACCAGATCTAT
>NW_021620253.1:4286-4816 GCF_004785775.1 Grammomys surdaster
AGAAGACTCAAAGTACTTCTGAAAACCGTGACACCAACAGGGTCTCATATATCTAGCAGAAGAGTGTATAGGCCCCATGAATGTCTCTATGTCCAGGTATTAGAAAACCACCTGTAGGTAGAGAGAGGGCAAACCTTATCTAGAAGAGGAGAACAGACTCAACAGATATACAATCGTTCTATGTGTCTCATGCAAACCAGATCTATAAATCTGTTTTCTGGGCCCAGAGACTCAAGGTTGACTGATATCTCCATTAAGGTGCACACCTTTTCTATCCAGAGGATACTGAGTTGGGAAGGACAATGATTGCAGGGGCTCACAGAGTCATCACACCTGATCAAAATGAGCCCAAGAGGTAAAAATCCTACAGCCTTTCTTTGAGGGAGGCAAGCTTCCTGTTGAAAGGCAAACAGTATAGAACCAGCCCCTTACATTGTTTGAAAGTTAATGATTGACAGATATATTCTTTGCCTAGTGCTGGGTTAATGACACTGATAGTCACTCACCAATAAAGTTGATTTTCTTTAGAC
>NW_021620254.1:0-4734 GCF_004785775.1 Grammomys surdaster
ACAACCATGATTAACACTGTTTCTAGGCCCACCCACAGATAAAGGTCAGTATTTAAAAATCTGCACTAAGCAGCGTGTCTGGGTCACAACCAACACTAAGGTTGTGTCATCCTGGTGTGTCATAAAGGCTCCTTTTCTTCTGGAGAAACGCATAGTTCTGCTACATGGGCAAAACAGCTGCCTTCATGGATAGATGACATAGGTCCATCTCAAATCCAGCCATGTGCTTGGCAGATCCTAAAATGGCCTGGGGCCTACCACCTGGGCCCTTTCCCCAAGTCCTTGAGGTATTTATCAAAAAAAAAAAAAAAAAAAAAAAAAAAAAACAGAGCTCCTTTGAAAGCAGGGATGTGCTTGGGAGAGCTGGTAATGGTCTGAGTCTAGGTCCTTTGGAGAGAGGATGTCTGAAGGATGGCCTGCTCTTTCAGGGTATTGGTGTGCTTAAGAAACATTTGGTGAAGCTGGGCAGTAGTGGTGCATGTCTTTTTCTTTTTTTTTCTTTTCTTTTCTTTTCTTTTTTCATATTTGGCTGTTTTTTCTTTGAGCTGAATGCATACTCTTTTGAAAGAGATATTTTAAAATAATCATTTAGTTTTGTGGAGTGATTCCCTTATCAAACACATATTAATGCTACAGCAGCTGTACTTCTAGCTTGGAAAAATGTTTATGAGAAAAGCGCTCCGACTTATACTCAGGTATACTTGATTCCAATGTTTGCTTCTGAGGGCGATAACATATTGTCTTCTTGATTAAGCTAGCTAAATTCTTAAATGAGCTGCCCACACCACCACTCAGTTTTAAAATTACCTGTTGGAGCAATGCAGTCAGCATTCCACTGCAGTAAGAGGGACAGGATTTGCATGTGGAACATGGCTTTTACCTTCAGACCAGAGTAGGAGCACCAGAGTCTTGTGTAATTAATGCAGAGAAATAGGACAAGCAAACAACCGTTAGCATCACCATTATGATGAAGTATCAGATTGTTCCATGGTGAGTGGTTTTCTTATTTCCCAAGATGCATTAATTCATGTCATGTGAATGAAAGCACATTAGACAGGTCGTCATAAAAATTGGGATGATTAGCTTGGATCCAATGAATATTGAATTTCCAAATTCAAATTTCCTTCAGCTCAGAGGGTTGAGAAATAGGCCATTGATCTTAGCTGCATGCAATAAGTTATATATCTCAGCAGCTAACATTGCTCGTAGGGGCTAGATAAAACCATATCTTCTTAACAGCATACACTGTGCCAGGGACTGCCCTGATGTTTTTGAAAATTGGTACAGATATGTGGGGACTTTTCGATGATGTTCATCATTGTAAATAGTCAATAACTGATTTCAGTTTTTAAATTTAATTTCCTTTAAATGCATCTCTGCTATTGTCTCGTAATTGTTTTTGCTCTCCAATACTTCTCAGTCGTTAAACTTTTCATTTTTCAAAATTGCTTTCAATTATTTATTTCTGTTAAGAGCAATGTCTCTTGTACCACAGGTGGGATCATACTCTATCATTTAGAATTAATTTGCACATCCAATCCTGTCTCGGCTGTCATGTGCTGAGAAGTCATTAATGCCACAGGCTTGGCTTTGACAATTCATTGAATGAAAAAATAGACCAGTGAATGAGTGTCCTGTAACTTCCTCTTTTTGCCTTGGCATTGTCCAGAATGGAATCAATTAATCTGACTATGACATAGCAGATGTTATGTTAGCATACAGAAAAAACTCTGATAGCAGTAGGTTGGGATTTTTGAAAAATAGCAACTAAAAGAAGTTAAACCTGTCTCTTTTTTTTTGTCATACATGATTCATTTTCTATGAAACAGAAGTCCAGACTATACCTTTGGTTTTTTACCTCTCGTATTGTCGTTTGTTCTCTGAAAGAGTAACTAACTCAACTTATTCTTGTTCCCTTGTAGT
The DNA here is from genome assembly GCF_004785775.1 of Grammomys surdaster. Taxonomy (NCBI): domain Eukaryota; kingdom Metazoa; phylum Chordata; class Mammalia; order Rodentia; family Muridae; genus Grammomys; species Grammomys surdaster. Next base: position 1,924 of record NW_021620254.1, read on the forward strand.
ACACTAGTATATTTTTATATCATCAATCTTTGAATGTATATGACAGGACACACAGAAAAGCTATCAGTTATGGAAAAACCCAAAAAGGGCTAGGTGACACCTCATATGTAACTATTTAGACTTTTGCCTTTTGTGGAACTCTATTATAGATGTTTGTGAGCTGCCATGAAAATGCTAGGAATTAAAACTGGTTCTACAGTCGGTGTTCTTAACACCTGAATGATCTCTCCAGCCCCACTAACCCACTGTCAATAAAGTAAAATATAGTACCATACACAGGTATTTGGGACAAGAGGAGCAGCTTTGAAGAAAGCTGGAGCATGTAGTGGAGTTTCCCTAAAAGAGAAGCAGTGTGTGCTTCAGTGACAGAGGTGGAAGAGTAGGGATAACTGAGTTCTTTGTAGTCTAGGCAACTTCAGCATAATCTCAAGAAGCTGAACAATGAACTTCATGACTTGATGTTTCCCTGCTGTGTTTTGTCTTGTGCTGGTTTGTTCCATCTTTAATATACTTTAACTCTTTATTGAGTAATATTGTTTATTCTTTGAATTGTTTGTTGGAAACATAACAGCCTCATTGAAGGTCATGGGAGAGAGAATGTGGTAGGATAAGTGGTTGGTGTCACTCTCTTAAGAGTTGAAGGAGGATGTGGGATTTAAAAGAGTATGTCTGCCATTGACTCCTATGTTTAATACTTATTTTACAGTACCTGCAAGTGTTTGCTAAGGACAAGATGGTTGACCTTTTTGAAGGGGGTGCATCATATGGATTCACTAAACCCTTTAAAAGCCTCTGACCATGTAAAGTGTGCTGTCTACCTCATGTCTGAGTTTTGACATGTAAACTCTCTGCTCTTCTTGTTGCCATGTGTTTACATTGCCATCATGGACTCTAATTCTTTTGAAGTGTCAGCCCAATGTAATGCTTTCATTTGTAATTTGCCTTGGCCCTAGTGTGGCTTATGAGAGCACTAAAAGTTAACTATAAAGAAGCATTCTCTGGATTTCCAGAGCACAATAAACCTCCCTTTCCAATTACAGAAAGCAGGGAGGATTTTTTTCTAAATCTAGCTTTAGAGCAGATAGCCTCAGTGCAGTCCATTTGAGACTAAGTGCAATCCCATGATAGACAAGTCTGGGCTTCTATGAACAAACATTCCTGTATGGAATATTCTGTTTCACTGCTAACCAAACCAATATCAAATTACTGTTTCCGATAGAAGATTATTATGCTAGGGATAGTGGTTCAAATGCATTGGATAAATATATAATTCAATTTATTCCAGCTTCAATATCTATTATAAATTCTAGAGTACTTAGTGAATCAAGGTCAGCTAGAGTAATAAATGAAACCCTGTCTCATACTGAGTAGATAAATCAAAAGCCTTGTGAAAGCCTAGCAGACTGCACTATTTCTTCCTTTCACTAATCAATCACAATGTTAAATGTTGGGAGCCAAACCCATGATATTACCTGGTGTCCTGGAAAGCCTAGTCAGATAAGGATAAGCAAGGGCATTCACTGTCTCAGATCCCAGGAACTCAAAGAAGGTCTGGTATTTCCTGGGAGCCAGGTACCATAGTGGAATGGTCTTAGACAGTGTGGATTCCATAATGGAATAGCCCTAAAAAGTGACCCTTGCCTAAACTTCCTGTTTTGCTGTGTCTTTATAATCTACCTCCTGAAATACTTTGAGAGCTTGATCAAAACCCTCAATGTGCCCTCATTCTTTGTGTCTCTTGTCCCTTCCTTTTTTCACTCCCTTCCCTTGGGTCTCCTTGAATCCCCCAAGGGCTGTGGCAGTTAAAACTTGATTCCAAGTTAAAAGTCAACCTTTTTAAAACTTGTTCTTTTTCTATAATCTTGTAATTTCCACATCATAAATGATTTCTACTGTTCCTGGAAGGTTCTCAGAATTGGGTGATAGTTAACTAAATTAATACCTGAAAAAGAATATCCCTTTGTAACTAGGCCTTGACTTTGACTATAAAAAGACTCTCCTGCTTTTAGTCAGGGCTACCTTCTGTACTGGGAATGAATACTCATTGGTCTGATAGAAAGTCTAGTGCTCTGGGTTTTGGGGTTATTTTCTACCCCAGGTGTTCTATTCCTCATGTTTCTTGTTTAAGGTGTTCTAAGACTTGTAGGGATCTGGATTATCTCAATGGGTTCCTGAAGGTAGGGAAGGGAAGCATGCTAAGACATGAGAATAAAAACCTCATGCAGATTGTCTTTTTCAACTCAGATCAGAATTCAGGGAGTCTAATGCCAGATGAATCCTTGCCAACATACTTAAAACACAGAACACTTTGGGATAAGGTTTCCAGAAAACTGTCAGTCTAATCAGTCCAATTCCAGGGGTACAATAAAGACTAGGAAGTATCTATTACAGAAACCCTTTTTTAAAAAGCATATGACCAGGTGGTAGATTCTCTAGCTAAAGATGTATATTTAAATGTGGTCCTTGCCGAATAAGAAAGAGATCTGTAAGCCATAAAATACATGTCACATTTTCCTTAAGGTTAGGTAATAGTTCTGAGGGGAACAAGTCTGGGGATATCATTCTGGGGAATTTGGGTGACATCTTTCTCTATAGGAAATGTAGGGGAGGTCTGCAACCACAAATAGAAAAAAGCTCACCAGGTAAATAAAAAAGAAATCCACTTTTTTCTTTTGGATTCAATACAGGTACTTTATCTACTTCACAGAAAAGGGGCCCTGTAAGACTCTGAAGAGCCTTAGCTTACCATTACAGGCAGCTCATTAAGTGAGCTTTTTATACAGTTTTCAGAGCAGCAGCCATTAGGCACAA
>NW_021620254.1:4744-5107 GCF_004785775.1 Grammomys surdaster
AATAAATGTGATGAAGCGTTCTTACGTCCCTCGAGTCTTCACATGCATGAAAGGATTCATACTGGAGAGAAGACCTACAAATGCAATGAATGTGACAAACCCTTTTCCCCACATATTAGCCTCCAAATTCATAAAAGAACTCATACTGGAGAGAGACCCTACAAATGTAATCAATGTGATAAAGCATTTTCCCAACACTATAACCTCCAGGTTCATAAAAGAACACATACAGGAGAGAAACCCTACAAATGTAATCAGTGTGATAAAGCCTTTTCCCAAAACATTAGTCTTCAAATACATAAAAGGATACATACTGGAGAGAGACCCTACAAATGTAATGAATGTGATAAAGCCTTTTCCCAA
>NW_021620255.1:0-10983 GCF_004785775.1 Grammomys surdaster
TTTTTCTGATACACATATAACCCCATTGCTACATTTTAGTCATTGAATGTCTACACAGCAATACGAACTTTTATGGCCTATGATGAAGACTTACTTTACTTGAGGGGCCTGACAAGCCTACTTCTTCAGTGGTGAAGTCCCTGAAGAGCATGGGGCTAGTTTTGTCAGCTATGAGCCACAGGTTACATGAGGATACGTTTTAGCCCTTAGTTGTTCAGGTGACCGTCAGAAAGTATCTTTAAATTATATTCAGTCTTCTAGAGTTGGAATGCTTGCAGGAGACAGATGTCAGGGCTTCTTTACAGTTTTCCTTTACATCTGCCATCTCCTGCATTTCTCTGAAGTTCTGCTCTTTATAACAGTGATGCTGATATTAGCAGTACATTGGTTCAAAGCCATTTCTGTATACTTGGTTTCAATGTAAGTGCTTTCCTGGATTTTGTAAACTTAGGATGGATATATATTCATATATATGATTATATATCCTATATGATCCTATATATGACATCATAAAATACATAATGATTATAAAATAGAAATATATATTATTGATATACATATTAATACATATTAATAATATACATTTCTATTTTATAACCATATGTATTTTATTTGTGTGCATATACACCTATTAAATTCAGGGTGAACAGGCATTGTTCTGGACAACAGGAATGCAAAAGCAATCATATTAAAATCCCTTTACTCATGGCTTCAATGTTCTATTGTCAAGGAAGAAGAAGAAAGGAAAAACTGATGTGATAAAGAATAGTATGAACAAGCTAATTTAGACAGAAAATCTTCTGTCTTTGTTAGACTACGGGGTTGGTAGTGATGCTGCTTGCTGACTTCCTCCACATGGCTTGCTCAGTCTGCTTTCATGGAACGGAGACCACTCCTGCACCCCACTGATCACTACTGAAGGAAATGCCTTACAACTTGATCTTACGTAGGCATTTTCTAAGTTGAGACTCCCTTTTCTCTGATGACCCTAGCTTGTGTTGAGTTGACATAAATCTAGCCTGCCTTTGGTGCTCTCACTGGGGTGGCCAACGTGGTCAGATTTGTACTACTGTTTGGAGTCCTAGGTTGGCAAACATGTCACTGCTACCGATGGAATGTATTCTTTTACAGAAAATGCCGCTGACTATGTATATGTTAGAGGAAATCTCTTAACAAAATTCAAAGTATCTTCTTTTAATTATTATTATTATGTGTGTGTATGTGTATATGTGTGTGTGTACCTGTGTGTGCATACCACGGTTCACATATGGAGGTCCGTAGACAAGCTTGTGGAGTTAGTTTTCTCCCTCTGACATATGTGGGGTTAGAGAGATAGAATTGAGGCTGTCATGCTTGTTTAGCAAGTGTCTTTACCCATTGAACAATCTTGCTAACCTGAAAGCTGTTTTCCTGAAGGAAAATATTCCTCCACATACATGACATCAAACTTTCAGTAATAAAATGTATCCTGGTTGCCACTTAACAACAGCTTCTAGTCACTTGTCCTAGAACACAGAAATGCCTGGGACCCCTGAGTCACAACTTCCAAATCTCCCCACTACAGTTTTACCTCTGAAATAAAAACAATGTACTTAGATGATGATATTTCCAACAATAGTAACTAACAGTCACTGAAAACGTATTCTTCTTGGAATAAGATCTAAATTAATGAGTTCAACAGCAAAAAAAATAGTAACAGCATTGCACAAAGTACAGTGCTTAGGGATGTAAGAATCTGCTGACAGCATCCTACATTAACACAAAGCACTGAGAAACTCATGAACTAGGTAAAGAAACTCCTACAGAGAGGTGACCTTACTTTCCTCAACCACAGAGTTAAGTGGTGGTGTCTAGATCCAGGCTGTGTAGTCTAGGTCCCTGTCTCACAAGGCCTCTACTTCTTACATCACCGTCTCTTAGAGAGCACACCAGCCAGCACGTGCTACCGTAAGGACTCAGCAAAGACTGTTCAAAAGCCTGTACTCAGAACCTCAGGCTCTGCAGCCTCCCCGCCTGGCCCAGCTCAGAGCTGTCAGCTCCTCCCAACTCATTATTTATGGTTTCTACTTTAGACTCAAGCTTCGCCAGTGAGTGGGGGCTTCTAAAAATGTTTAGAGAACACATTAAGTTCTTAAGTTGGTAGGAAAATATAAATTTCAAATTCAAAATTTTGTTAAGAAAAATCCATTTTCTGTAGAGACAACACAGAAATAAATACAAGAAAGAAAGAAGCCAAGGCTTCTGCAGTGCTTTAGGGACTGCTCATATAATTCTTGATTTTGTTTTTCAGACAGGGTCTTGCTGTGTAGCTCAAGATGGCCTTGAATTTATAATCTTTCTGCCTCAGATACCTAAGTGCTGATATTCCAGGCACAAACCACAACCCCAGCCTTTATTAGTGTGTTTTCCCATATAAAGTATGTGGCAGAGTTTAGAAAGTATGAGAAGCATTTTATTGTATAAACAACAGTTCCTGCCAACTAGCTGCAAAGGTACCATGAGAGCTACCTACAGCAGCAAGCGCAGTCGGCCTCTGAGAACACAGGTCAGAAAGGGCTAGTGCAGGAGCAGAGGAAGCTTGCTCGAGACCTTGCTCCATCAGAGCAGCAGACATGGAAATGTAGACTCCAGACCCAGGACATGAGATGGCTTGTTTATATTTCAATCTCCTGGTACAATTACTCAGTAACCTTATTTTCCAAAGCAATAATGTGTTTCTTATCATTGACAGAAAAAGGGTTGAGTAAAACAATTCATGTATATGAGGGGCACACTTCTTTCTTGTGGCAAGCCAAGAAGCTACATGTCCTGTCAAAAAACTGGAGAAGGAAGAATCATTTATGTACAAATGACTGCTAAACTATAGCTATTGTGTGGCCCCTACATACCTCATTGTAACAAATACATGCCCCTGCAGTGTGCAGATAAACAATCAGGACACAGATTTCCTCTGGTTTTTACCTTTTTCCGGTGTGCAGCACGCTTTCTGGTTGCACCTGTACATTTCTCTTCCTGCACATTTCCTACCTGCTGCTAAAAGTCATGCAGAAACCTGGCCACTGAACGACATACCTTTTATCCTTTTTGGCTGTGTTCAATATTCAGAGGTTGATATGTTTGCATTTTTAAAGCAGTTTAACATCAAGACGCAGACATTCAGGGAGGGCTGACTCCAAAGGAGTGAGGTCACCAAAAGCATGGGCAGTGTGTCCAGCGGATGCAAGGACCAGTACATGTGAGTTTAGTAGTCACAATTATCACTTTCCAAGAAACTGATTTCCTTAGACAAACCTCAAGGGCATAAGATCAAAGGAAGATATGGCCACAGCTGCACTGTGTTTTCCAGTCAAAGGGCCTGTAAAGGAGAATCTAGACAAGTGTCCTGGCAGCTGTTGAACACAGCAGCATTGTAAGAAAGGGAATTTAAAATAATTTCTTTTTCTAAAAAAACCTTCCTCCTTTATTCCAACTTTTTTTAACTGATATTTTAAGAGTAATGTTAAAGCCCCAGGTAGATCCTAGGTCCTGACCCTCAGAATTCAGTACATTCTCTATAAGCAGGTAGGAACATGAGAAGGTATAGTTCACAGTACAGTTTTTTAAAAATAAAACAGACTACATATTTATAATTATCATAAAGTATATTTTAAACATAGGCTAATAGCAACATATCTGAGTGTCCCCCACCCCCTATCAATTTGTGGTGAGTTACTAAACAGGACACTCATCAGAGATAGGATGATAGATAAATAAAATCATCAATTGGGAAATTTCGTTATATGCCCTGGAAGTTCTGTCAGAAATGTACAGAAAGAAATTATAAATGTGACTAATAACACACAAAAAGAAAACGGACACAAAATCCAAACCCCACTATGTCAAAAGCACAGCAATCCACAAAAGAGTCATGTGAAAATAAAGGAGCAGAAAGCACGCTGGGAGTTCATGACTTTACAGAGGAGATGTGAAGGGGATCACGGAGAAAGAAACATGAAAACAAGCGAAAATCATTTCTGTAATTAAGGAAAGCTGTTTCTCACCGTTCTGAACAAAATGGCTGAACTAAGAACATCTGATTGGCTATGCCCATATACCCTCCTCCTCATCCTATGGGGAGAGATGACAAGGGAACAATGCCCCAGGGCAGCATGGGAATGAAAATGAGTTGGTTAGTATTAAAACAAAGACATAAACATAATGTAGCAGAAAAGAAGTTCTTGGCTGTTTGTACATTAGGTTCTAGCTCCTTAAACTACAAATTAGTAATGAGTTTATGGTCCATGTCTACTCTCCTCCTTTTCCAGAGCTGGTGTAATGTTGTCAAGTCAGAACTTTTCTATAGGATCTACTTGTTCTTTTTCCATTTCTGTTTGTCCTTCCCACATCCTATCACCTCTACCTCGTATCCAAACCTGTTGCATGGAAAAAAATCTGACATGTTTCATGCAGAGGCTAGACAGTCTTAATTCAGTAGCAGGAAGCAGGCAGAGCAGCGGTTTCTAGGTGGGGGACACCAGGTAGATGGCTCTCCATTTGATTTGAGGCTGATTCTGTTTTCCCTCTAAAGTACTAGGTGTGCCTCAGCTGCATTAGTAAAGGCCATCTTATAGGACCATTCCTTCTGACTCTTAGAATAACATTTTGGATACCAATGGCTACTTTCATCTGTATGTTTCTATGGCTTCTTCTAAGACAATGCCCCAGTTGTCACTTGGTAGAGATGTTTAGTAGGGGAGTTTTCCTTGACTTTGGAGTCATATGGTTGTAATTACTTGGCTATTACTTTTCCCCTTAGTTTCACATTTTTATACATTTTAAAACTGGAGATACCAAATTTTTGTTTTCTAGAATGCCTTCTGGTGACCTGAATGTTTGTTTCTGCTCAAAGTTCACATATTGAAACCTTACTCACAAGTGCTGAAAAGACTGAGAGGTGAGATCTTTTAAGTGTTTAAGTTCTTCTAAAGGTGGCTAAGGAGCACACCCATTCATTCTGCCACATAGGCAGACATCAAGAAGGACACACAGCAAGGCAGAATGAATGCTCCATTGATGCTGTTGACACCCTATCTTAAGTTTCCATTCTTTTGTTGTTTATAAACTACAGTTGAAGATACTTAGCCTGAACATACTAGGATAATGACTAGTAAGCCTGCAAGGCAGCTCTCAGAAGAGAAGGTGAAGACCTCTGCAGAGGGGAGACCCTCACTCAAGTCTCAGAAAGTCGCGACCACCCAGTAATCTGCTCGAGACACCGTGTACCAGAGCAATTGCGAGGTTTATTAGGGCTTGACAACTAGCTGGCGGTCAATGCGGAATTGACCCCGACAGCCAGTTTGAGAGGGGTTTTTAAAGGGAAAAACCACAAACCAAGGAATGGGGAGGGGGTGAGGGATTGCTAGGGTGGTATAACATAAAAATAGTGGAACATTCCAAAGGAACCCTGTAAGGAGCTGCCATTAGAAGATGGCACTTGTCACCGATGTTTGAGGTGGAAAACAACTGCATTCAGGGTCCTAAACACCTGCTGTGAGCCTGCATATCTTTCAGACGCAGCTCCTCACCCTCCCGAGCAGTATGTAAATGAAGTTCTGCAAGAAGCACCAATTAGACACTTATACACAGTTGTGATAACTATTTAAGCAGCACCCATTTCGGGCTTGGGGTCTTTCGCTTTACAATCAATGGTGTGTTCCCCAATAAAGTGCGTGAGGAAGGATCCTGTTGTTGCGTCTTCCTTGCTGGCGATGCGGGCGTGACAGAACCCAACCTACAGGAGTCAGGGTCAGGTGAAAACTCTCTGTACGATTATCTTTCTCAAGAATGTGGTCCTGCCCTGTTACCTCGGCCTTGCCCTGTCACTGCAGTTACCAGCTTGGTTCCCAGCTTGGTTCCTCCTAGTTCACTTGCATTCTTTCCTTTCTCTTTGGGATAGGCCAGTTCCAGTAATGGTGACTGGTCTTTCCACATTCCTAACTTGCTTCATGGCTCAGTTTCTCAGAAAATTTTCCATGTCCTTATAAAGAAAGCCTAAAGAATATTTTATATGTCTAAAAAAGATTTTATATACCCAGTATCTATAATTTTTCACTCTACAAAGGAAGGACAAGAAACAACAACAAAGTCACACCTAAAGAATGACCAAAGCATCTGGATACCACTGTGTGCTCAGGAAAGTCTGTGATGATTGTACTGTGAATGTGGGCAAGGATTAGATTCCCTCCCAAAACATGCTTGGCCATGTAAGGCACAACGTAACATGGCTCCCACCCCTGGAGCAAAGCCAGCTGGGAATGGGCCTCCACAAGTGTTGATTGTTGCTGTGGTGTAAGGCTTGTTTGTATAGTAATGTGCAGATTTTCAAGTTCCTCCTTCAAGGAAGGTCCTCTCTGACAAGGTTAATGATTCCTTGATCATCAGAAACCGCACAAGACTGGGAGGCAAGGGTGTGGTTAGTGTCTCAGCAAAATGGTGAATGCTGAGACCTTCAGGCTAGCCCTTAAAGCTGGCAAAAGAACTCTGAAAACATGAGTTTGAGAATATACAATTTCTCAAGTATGCAAAATATAAGGATACAATATGAATTGTATTAAGGAGCTTTGAAGACCTAAAATAACAGAGGGAGCTGCATTGTGAGCTAGCTTGTCAGAAAAATACAAAGGCAGGCAGATAAAAAGCAGGGACACTCCTGAGTTCAAGATCAGCTTGGGACAGAGCTAGTTTGGGCCTAGGCATGTTGGAAATGGTAATCTCAGGACAGGATCCCAACCAGTTAGCTCATTGTCTGTGCTTACAAAGGCAGTCAGATCTGTGAATTCATTTGCAATGTTAAAAAAATATATGCTTGCTGTTGTTTTCTAAGAATCAGGGGGCCAGGGTCATGAAATGCTGATTCATGGGATAATCAAAAGAGAACCTGGGTAGATGACTGAATTGATATGTAAATAAAAGACTGGACTTTTGATTTGCAAGAGATGAGCTATTCAGAGAGTTCTATAGAACTGTAAGATAGAGCTGTCAAGAGAGTTTTCTGGAAAGCTGCCTCCAGCAGAACATAGGCCATCAGCTTGTAATCCACGATTTGACTCTGAGTTGTTCCTTTCTCAACTCCCATACACTCCTTCCTCAGAAACCCTCTCCAAGATGAGGCTGGTTCATGGCAAACAGGAGCCAATCTTTTCTACCTGATCTAGGACATATTTCAAACTTAAAAGCAATCTAAATAAAGCATACACTAATCCATTTCTAAGGCAGAAAAGCACTTCAAGTACTTTGAGGATGAATATGTAAGCACAAGAAGCTGACCTGAGTAAAAAGAGCAAGGATCACACACTTGACCCATGTGACAGAAGATACGGCATTTACTTCTTCATTCCTACAAGACATGAGTGTGCTCTAGATCTTTTAGAAATCGATGTAAGCCTGCTCCTTGCACAGTCAAGGTGGCCTCTCACAGACATTACATGCTACGCAGCACATACTGGACTCCTCAGGAGCAGCTCTTGTGTGCTGTGCTTCTTGAGGTAAGATAAGAAGGCAAGGGGATAAGCACTCCATTGTCATAGAAGGGATTTTATACCAGATGTCTTCTCTTCAATCCTGTCACAGGATGGATGAAATCTAGTTCTAGCAGCATAAAGAATAATACTGCTTTGAAAGGAGGGAGAAAAGAAGGAAGGAAAAGTAAAGGAAAGAAGTAGCAACTTTATTTAAAAGAAATAATGCATCCCTACATACTTGTGAGAAAAAGTTCAGTATTTATTGTTTATTTATTGTTAGCCTTTTCTTCTAAGAGTCACATGGTAATGTCTAAATAAGGCATTGCAGAAACTATTTCACAGAAAAATACTCAAGCCGAGAAAGAGGACATAATAGAAAAAGAATAGAAATAAGTCTGGTGTTTTAAAGGAAAAGGTTGAAATCTCTTATTCTTATTAGTAAACTAGGAGCTATAATAGGCTCTGTTTACAAGACTTAAAGATGTATCAACTCCTTCAGAGAAACCTGAGGGGCATCAGATGAATCACTGTTAAAATAACCAAGCTCTGATAGAGAGGAAAGTGACAGCCACAGTAAGTCTCCAAATGAGACTATGCAGTTGACCGTCTACCTTCTCCTCTATGGTGATACTTACATTGAGGTATAATGCCAACTTGGTTGCTAGGCAGAGTACTGTGAGCCCCTTGTTTCCTTTCATCTACTTAACAGTCATTATTCTTCAAGTTGTTCAAGCTAAGATTTTCAGCTACTCTTGACTCCTCATTTCTCATGTGCATTGGAAATGGAATCATAAAGTCTTGACTTTGTTTTCAAAGTTCCCTCACTAATTACACAGTTCACTTATGTGACTGCTGGTATGTTGTTGTACTGGTTCTCTATGTGGCTGACAGTCTCTAACCTTCAATAGGAAATCAGGTCTTAAAACGGGGTGTTCTGGCATGTGCTGTAATTCTAGTACTGAAAGGTGGAAGCAGGAGGATTGGCTCAGTGCATTATGGTGTTTGCTACCAAGTCTGATGACCTGAGTTTGATCCTCAGCACCCACAGGGTGGAATGAGAGAACTATCTGACTCCTATACTGAGAACATTATGTTTTTTCCTTCACATCTGTAACTCTAGTTCAGACACATTCTTTTGGTCTCCAAGCGCTAGGTACACAGGTAGTGCACAAATATACATGCAGACAAAACACCCATATAAATAAACAAAAAATAATAATAATAATAGTAGTAAGTTAAGACTTCTTTTTTTCCAAGCCAGCACTAGATCCATGTTGGTCAGAGAAAATGTTAGAGGTCTCTAAGACCAGAAGAAGAAGAAGAAAGAAGTCACAGGCTCTCCAATAAGCTAAGGATGTAGACTTGGTCATTAGCCTGACTGCAACTTATAAAGGACCCTAAATGAAATCATAGGCTAAGCTATTCCCCAGTTTTTGAAATAATAATTGTGTGAAGTTGAGGGGATTTTTATAGAGTAGAAGATGAGTAATTGATGCTGGTAACTGGGACCACGGTATGTGGTAACAGAAACTGAAGATGTAGGATAGTAGGCATAGCTACTCAAGCTGGAAAGGAGAGCATTGGTGAAAACCCACATTAGTAAAACACAGGCTTTAAGGATTCCACAGGGAGTGAGCGAGATATAGAAACATTCCTTACCTTATTCAAGAACTCAGTGACAGTATCACCTGCAGTCATGTTCAAAATATAGGAATTTACTTAAATGAACTGAATGTCCCCACTAAGGAATCACTAATTACAACACTGACACAGTAGGTCTGTTTCTTCTCACTACTTCTAGCAAATGTGAAAAAAAATATGAGAACATGGCCTCTCTTGGTACACAAGTGAAAATGAAAATAGAATTACTCATACATGTATGCATATACATGTATTAAAATAACACTGAAAGTGAAAAATGAGACCAACACACCATGAAATATATTCCTTTAGTCCATACTTAAATTTTTAAAAATTGTTCTTTGAGGTATATAACTGTTCTTTGGTATCAGTGGTTCTAATCTCCAAGACTTCCACCTCCATGAACAGCAAGTGTGAGGACATCTAAGTCCTTTATATAAAAGCTGTATAGTAGATTCATAGAACCTATGCATAGTCTCTCATAGATACTTTATGTCCATATAAATAACTGGTATTGTTTAGGAAATAATGACAAAAAATTGTATATACAAATACATGCTGATTTTTAAATTTTGAATTAAGTTGGCTTTCTAAATCCTCAGAATCCTTGTCTGTTGATTAACAATTGGTGGATCAAAAGTACTAAAAAAGACTTTTTCTTGTCATCATTTCTGAAACAACAAAGAATGAGGGTAACTCAGGATTCTACATTATGTATGAAGCTGTAAAGGCTTATTCTCCATTATTTTTATTGGCAAAAGACTTCCATTCCAAATTTAATTCATAATGAAAGGCCTTAAGCCTGTAACGAGTCTACAGAAAGCTCTATTTTCCTGGCTGGCTAGAAAGATTTTTCATCCAAAGTTATCATTTTTTTCATTGTAGAGTAAGAAAATAAATTAAAAATCGGTGACTTTAAAGTTTGGTTCATAGTAGATCTTCAGTGGTTTTTTAAATACGATTTTACTTGTGTTTAGAAGAGAATTCTCTATGTACTACAGAAAGCCAATAGTAAATTGGATAGGTAAGGATCTACATATTTATCATGCTGCAACTTAGAAGCTTCAAAAAGTTGTTCCATATTGAACACAACCCATGGCTAGGAGGTCAAAGGCCCCAGTGGGCAACCTACTACTATTGTTTTGATAAGTGGAAATGTTGTCAAACTGCCTTCTAAATATTTACATTTATAGCCTTAGAGTTGCTTCCAATCTTGGCCAGAGAAGTCTCCTTCTATAGTAGGCAGCAGTTAGTACAGAGACTCTTAACTGGTCAAAGTTGGGATGATATGCCCACTCAGTGCTCAGCACAAAATGCGACATTTCCATCACCCCATCAAGGCTCAGGGAACTTGTGGAGGGGAGGTAGAAAGAATGTAAAAGTCAAAATATAAGACAGAGTACTGTGAACAGCTGCTGTGGACATGGCATGGCTATCACACTCATGGACTCACTGAACTGAGGTTACCTCCACACAAACAAGCTGACAACAGCCAGCATTCCAGGAGGCAGTTCTAAGTAGACTCTATGGAATTGGGGAGGCAGGAAGTTATGAGGAGAGTGTGAGGAGGAATCTTGTGGTAGATTATGATCAAGATACACTGTATACATGTATGAAATTGTTAAGGAATGAATCAAAGTTTTTAAAAAAATAGTTGATTCAATGGGTAGGGTCAAAGACTCAGACCAAGAAGTTAAAAAGATAAATAAAGCATTTGATAAGCTCCCAAACGAGTTTAATAAAGCATTTCTCAAAACTTAAGAAATTAAACAAAAATACATTATATATACATATATGTATATGTATATGTATATGTATGTATCAGTACATTTACAACTGTTAG
>NW_021620256.1:0-4115 GCF_004785775.1 Grammomys surdaster
ACAAGTTCTCCAACAGGGTTAGTGAATACCATGGTCTTTAGCAAGGAAGCCACCTAAATGAGATACATCATTAGATGATTATATACTTATATCAATTAAGGCAATACAAAATTGAGAATGTCCTCTAACTTTTAATGGCTTCCAGGGAAGACAGATATATTAAAGTTATCCCATATAGTAAGATACAATATGCCTCATGGGTAATTAAAGATGCTTACCAAATAAAGAGTAACATAGTGTGTGTGTGTGTATGTGTATGTGTGTGTGCATGAACACATTTGGAGAAATAATTTTTAAAAACGAAGCCATGTATGTGAGAATGAGTGGGCAGTCTGAATATCTGGAAGTTGTGGAAACAAAGAGTGGTAGTGAGTCATTCACATACATACAGTTTGCATATATTAAATAAACATGAGCTTAAGAAAATGTGTTATCTTTATCATTTATGTTTTTTTAAAGTTAGTTTAAATGACAAACTATTAATCACAGCAAATGTACCAATTTCTTAGGAAATTATTCTAATCAAGTCATCACATAAGGCTTTATGATAAAACTTTTTGCTCCAAATTTATTTTTTGTTCTGTTTTTTGTTATTGGATATTTTATTTATTTACATTTTAGATGTTATCCCCTTTTTCCATTTCCCCTCACTCCCCTTATTCCATCCCCCCTCCTGATACTTCTATGAGGATGTGGCCCTACCCGTCCTCCAACTTCTCCCTCCTCAACCTCGAATTACCCCACACTGGGGCATCCAGCCTTCATGGGACCAAGGACTTCCTCTTCTACCAATGCCTGAAAAGGCCATCCTCCACTACACATACAGCTGGACCCATGGGTCCCTCCAAGAATGTTCCCAGGCTAGCGATTTAGACCCTGGGAGCTTTGGTTGGTTGGTATTGTCACTCTTCCAATGGGGCTGCGAGACCCTTCAGCTCCTTCAGTCTTCTCTCTACCTCTTCGATTGTGGACACCATGATCAGTTCAATGATTACCTGTGAGCATCCGCCTCTGGCAGAGGCTCTCAGGAGACAGACATATCAGGCTTCAGTGAGCATGCACTTCCTGACATCCTCAACCATGCCTGCATATGGTGACTGCACATGGGCAAGATTCCTGGGTCTGGCAGACTCCAGACTGCCCCTCCTCCAGTCTGTGCTCCACACTTTGTCTCCTTACTTGCTTCCCTGAGTATTTTGTTACCCCTTCCAGGAAGGACCAAAGCACCCACACTTTGGTGTTTGTTCTTCTTGAGTTTCATGTGGTACTGGGAGCTTTTGGGCTAATATCCACTTATCAGTGAGTGCATACCATGTGTGTTCTTTTGTGATTGGGTTACCTCACTCAGGATGATATTTTCTAGTTCCATCTATTTGACTACGAATTTCAAGAATTCACTGTTTTTAATAGCTGAATAGTACTCCATTGTGTAAATGTACCATATTTTCTGTATCCATTCTTCTGTTGAAGGACATCTGGGATCTTTCCAGCTTCTGGTTATTATAACTAAGACAGCTATGAGCATAGGGAAGCATGTGCCCTTGTTATATGTTGGAGTATCTTTTGGGTATATGCCCAGGAGTGGTAAAGCTGGATCCTCAGGTATTACTATGTGCAGTTTTCTGAGGAACTACCAGACTGATTTCCAGATCGGTTCTATCAGCTTACAATGCCACCAACAGTGGTGGAGTGTTCCTCTTTCTCCACATCCTTGCAAGCATCTGCTATCACCTGAGTTTTTAATCTTAGCCATTCTGACTGGTGTGAGATGGAATCTCAGGGTTGTTTTGATTTGCATTTCCCTGATGACTAAGGATACTGAACAGTTCTTTAGGTGCTTCTCGGCCATTCGAGTTTCCTCAGTTGAAAATTCTTTGTTAAGCTCTATACCCCATTTTTTAATAGGGTAATTTGGTTGTCTGGAGTCTAATTTCTTGAGTTCTTTGTATATATTGGATATTAGCCCTCTATCAGATGTAGGATTGGTAAAGGTCTTTTCCAAATTTGTTGGTTGTAATTTTATCCTATTGACAGTGTCCTTTGCCTTACAGAAACTTTGCAATTTTATGAAGTCCCATTTGTCAGTTCCTGATTTTAGAGCATATGCCATTGGTGTTCTATTCAGGAACTTTTCCCCTGTGCCCAAGTATTCGAGGCCCTTCCCCACCTTCTCTTCTATTAGTTTCAGTGTATTTGGTTTTATGTGGAGGTCCTTGATCCACTTGGATTTGAGCTTTGTAAAAGGAGATAAGAATGCGTCAATTTTCATTCTTCTACATGTTGACCTCCAGTTGAACCAGCACCATTTGTTGAAAGTGCTATCTTTTTTCCACTGGATGGTTTTAGGACCTTTGTCAAAGATCAAGTGTCCATAGATATGGGGTTTCATTTCTGGGTCTTAAATTCTATGTCATTGATCTTGCCTATTTGTACGAATATCATGTAGATTTATTTTATCACTATTGCTCTGTACTACAGCTTGTGGTCAGGGACAGTGATTCTCCCTGAAGATCTTTTATTGTTGAGAATAGTTTTTACTATCCTGGGTCTTTTGATATTCCAAATGAATTTGCAAATTGCTCTATCTCTTTGAAGAATTGAGTTGCAATTTTGATGGGGATTGTGTGTGTGTGTGTGTGTGTGTGTTTCTCTTCTTTATGGTTTGTTGTGATTTGATTAATTTCTTGTGTTTTCTTGGGTGTAGTTACCTTCCATATGTTGCAGTTTTCCTCCTAGTATCCTAAGTAGGGCTGGGTTAATAGAACAATACTGTTTAAACTTGATTTTGTCTTGGAATATTCTTGTTTGTCCATCTGTATTGATGGAAAGTTTTGCTGGGTATAGTAGCCTGGGCTGGCATCTGTGGTCTCTTAGGGTCTGTATGACACCTATCTAAGCTCTTAGGCTTTTAGAGTCTCTCTTGAGAAGTCTGTTGTAATTATTACAGGTCTGCCTTTATGTGGTACATAGCCCTTTTCACTTACATCTTTTAATGTTCTTTCTTTCTTCTGTATATTTAGTGTTTTTATTATTATGTGGTGGGAAGAGCATCTTTTCTGCTCAAATTAATTCAGTGTTCTGTAGGCTTCCTGTTTATGACATCTCTTTGTTTAGGTTAGGGAAGTTTTCTTCTATGATTTAGTTGAAGATGTTTTCTGGCCCTCTGCACTGGGAATCTTCATCCTCTTCTATTCCTAATATTCTTAGGTTTGGTTTTTTTTTCCTTTTTCTTCCAAATTTCCTGGATGTTTTGGGTTAGAAACTTTTACACTTTGTATTTTCTTTGACTGATGTGTTGATATCTTGTATGGTATCTTTCTTATGCCTAAGATTCTCTCTTCCATCCATTATATTTTTTTGATGATGCTTATATCTATGGCTCTTGATTTCTTTCCTAGCTTTTCCATCTCCAAGGTTGCCTCTTTTGTAATTTCTTTATTGTTTCTACCTTTAATTTTAGGTCTTGAATAGTTTTGTCCAATTCTTTCATCAGTTTGATTGTATTTTCCTTTATTTCTTTAAGGGATTTATTTGTTTTCTCTTTAAAGCTTCTGCCAGTCTGCTTTTATTTTCCTGTGTTTCTTTGAGTGTTATTTATATCCTCCTTAAATGCCTTCATTTAAGGCATTATCATCTTCATGAGATGGGATTTTAGGTTAAGAATCTTGCTCTACAGGTGAGTTAGGACATCCAGGGCTTGCTGTAGTAGGAGAACTGGTTTTTGATGGTGCCAATTTATGTTGCCTTTTGTTGCTTTTGTTCTTGAATTTTCCTTTTGCTATTTATTTATCTCTGGTGTTAAGTGGCCTGGGTTTCTCAGACTAGAGCAGGCCTCCTTAGAGCAAAGTAGAGCTTTGTGACCTTGCTTTGATTGGGTCTTCTTGGAGGCAGGCAGTGTTATCTCTGGTTAGGGAAAGCCTTCTTTTTCCGTGATTTATGCAAGCCTCCTGTGTCCCTGTATCCCTGGTTAGGACAGTCCCCTGGGAGACAGACTGGCTTTTGGGTTCATGGCAGGCTTGTGGATTGTCTGTAGATTCAGGTGGGGGTATAGATTGGAAGTTCAATGGGGCTCATGCAGATAGATTCCATGTGTGCTGGGTTCTGTATGTTTGTGG
>NW_021620257.1:0-4561 GCF_004785775.1 Grammomys surdaster
ACAGAAGGCACAGAAGCCAGCCTGCAGCTGGCTGTCTCAGGGTGAAAGCCAGCCACATGATTTCCCACCAGCCTTCCTCACTATGTACAGAGGACCTTGACAAATGGGCAAAATCAGCTGACAGCTAATTTCAAGAGACAGATACAGAGAGCTGCAGTCTACAGGGCCCAGGCCCAGCTTGTATCAGGGCACTTCTTCAGCAAACTCCTCTAGCAACAAACATAAAACAACAACCTCTGGAATTTTGCAGAGTGCATGGGAAGGAGGAAGTAGTTTACAATTTCAAAACAGAACTCCCAGGGGTTGAAGTTAGTATAATAAACACAACAATAAGGAAGAATGAAAGGCAAGAAACAGCCTTGAGAAACACCCTAAAAAGGCATGGGCTCAAGTGTACAGAACACACAAATGCAAGACTCAGTATGAGCAGGGAGACAGCAGTGACCCTGAAACTGATTCCAAGAGGCTCAGGGGTGGGGCTTAGTGACAGCAGGCAGGCAAGGAGCAGCACACAGCACACCCCAGGGTCTGATTCCCCACCAGGAGGACACCCCTGCAGAAAAGGAAGGATTCCAAGAGGCAAACTCAGCTAGGACAAAAAATTACTAAGGAGAATTCGTTTAAAGTTTAACTCTCATATCCTAGACTTGTGGCTCCTGGGATCTTCATATTACAGGAAAAGCTGCTACAAATTCTTCCCAGTGAGCACACAGTGATGCCATGGGGCTCCCCAGCTCTTGTATAGACAAAGTTGGACAAAAGCAAAAGGCATCATAAGAAAGTCTTCTTTCTCTTTCAGTGGTGGCACACATCTTTAATCCCAGTACTTAGGAGGCACAGGAGGGCAGATCTCTGAGGTCAGCCTGACCTACATAGTGAACTCCACAACAACCAGAGCTACATAATGACACTCTGCCTCAATAAAACCAAACCAAGTCAACTAACCAAAAAAAAAAAATCAACCACACCACCACACCTCCACCATCACCATCACCATCACCATCACCACCACCACCAACAACAAAGTAAAATAGAAGAGTGACTCAGAGAATTCTTTATTCACAGTATAGAATACTCTGGCAAAACATTAGGACAGTGGCTTAAGCCAAGAGAATGGACAACTATACTCTCAGTTATATGTTTTATAGTCACAAGATAGTTGTAACAGGAAAAAAATATTCTTAATCCAATAAATATTCTAAGTAGCTCATAGAATCCTTACCTCACTGTTTCTTTTAAGCATAAATACCAGGTTAGCATTTCTATCCTATAAAATAACAATAAAAATGCATTTAAAAAATGAAAATTTTGATGTTAAAACTAAACTCGATGTAACTTTGAAAAGTATCATTGTACTTCGGCTTTCTTTCTTTTCTACCATGGCATCCCCGTGGAGGGTACGAAGAGAAGTTGAACAAGTGTTTACTAAAAAGCCACTGGAATAGGATCGAGAGGGGTTGGGGTCCAAGCAGGCCATTTAATGAAACTGGTCCTGTCAAGGCAGAGTGGAATTGGGTCTGTAAAAAGGACAGGTGGCTCAAAGTGCCAATAATGTTGGCCTATCAACTATATGGTTTGCTCTAAGAATGTGGTTTCCCTAGAAAACAGAATTCCATTACAATTGACAAGCCCAGTATCTGAGGCAGATCATGGGGAAAAGGCAATGAACTGAAAGGAGGTGCCACAGGTTCACGGGCCTGAGTGTTCCTCTAGAAAATCTTACCTTTTTCAGGCCACTATCTGACTTTGTTCTCCTAAGGTCTTGGCCGTCATCACCCTCTTCTTTCTCACCTCCTAAACAACAACAACAACAACAACAACAACAACAACAACAAGGGCTGGTGAGATGGCTCAGTGGTTAAGAGCACTGACTGCTCTTCCAGAGGTCATGAGTTCAAATCCCAGCAACCACATAGTGGCTCACAACCATCTGTAATGTTATCTGATGCCCTCTTGTGGGGTGTCTGAAGATAGCTACAGTGTACTTACATATAATAAATGAATAAAAATTACAAAACAACAACAACAAACCCCAAACAGGTATGTTTAAAGTTGTAGGAGAGGTGAGCCAAGAAAACAATATAGTTTAGGCGTATTTACAGTTCTGAATCCTATTAGTATTGAAAATAAAAAAAGTCCAGGAAGCCACTCAGTGGTACTAGGCCATTATTCACAACTTCACTAGTGGAGAAGCAAGAAAATTAAATCCAAAACAAAGCAGCAAGAACAGCTTAGCAACCGTATTTGATGCTTGGGGCTAGAAGAGTCGGGATGTAAAGATTTCTGAACACAGGTCATAATGAAACATGTGGAAGATGGGACTTAGGTCCAGACACAAAGTTACTGACTGACTCATACAAACTTTCACATACAGAGCCCAGAGATGGCAGTATACAGTATTTTGACATTGCTGTGTCCTTACTGTAACTTTTCAAGTATGGAGTGGAGTTCCCAACCGTGACATGTCAGCAAGTTTTGAACTCTGAAGCAATTTGGACTTCAACTTTTCAGATTAGAGATGCTCAAGGCCTCTGGCTAGAGTTAGCTTAGCTGAGGGACAACAACAAAAGGAAGCTTATGGTCCCAGATGAACATGATTCTGACAGGCATTCCTGACTGTTTAAGACTCTCGAGAAGATAGTTACTGATGAAGGAACAGACGAGATGGAGCTACCAGAATCCAGGTCACTGTGAACTGCAAAGGAATAATGGATGGTTTACCTTTGGAAGCATTCATCTGATGACAATCAAATCCTCCAAAGGTCTCTGCTCTTCGGGACAAAGTAATGGGCCCAGCCACGACTTCCTGCTCAACAGGGCTGCTGATAGACTGTCCAAGTGTGCCACCAAGGCTTCCACTCACCAAACCCTGAAGGATTTCCACTGGAAAATAGCAAATAAAACACTCAGCCGGGTATCTATCTTTCTTCCATTAAGAGGGAACGATATTATGGAAACATGTGATATATACAGCCTGGAGCAGAAAATCCCAAAGAATGGGACATCATGCATTTTAAGATGGGCTCTACTGAAAACAGAGGGACAAATTTCATCTTTACTACCTTGGGCCTGAAACATCTCTGAGGGAACAGGAAGGCAGAGTAATTTCCTGGGAGGAGTATGGTCTCTGGAGTGGTTTCAAGGTAGTTGAAAGGACTGAAAAAGTGAGCCAATTTGAGAACAGCAAGTAAAACTAACTGGTTTTGCTCCTCTGAGAGCAGGTAGACTTCAGGGATAGAACACCCTAAGTGTCAGGATCTTCCAGTGCAACCATTAACTGTTAACTTGAGATCTTCCCTCTGGCAGGGTTGGTGGAGAGGACACTGAAGCTAGAGAGCCACAGAACAGGAACAACAGGGGTAGATGAGAAAGGAGGTCCAGAAGAAGTCAGAGGCACGAAGCCTTAACACACATCAAATTTTAAATAAGGTATTAAAAAACAATAAAATTATAATAGAAAAATAGATGTGAGAAACTTTTTCTTTTTTGATTTTTCGAGATAGGGTTTCTCTGTGTAGCCCTGGCTGTTCTGGAACTCACTCTGTAGACCAGGCTATCTCAGCTTAGGATCCTGAGGCAGCAGCATGGAGACTGAGGGCAGCATGGTCTCTTGTAACAAGGTCTTAGAATAAAACAAAACAGAAAAACAAAGAAAAACTAGGAATGTAGAACAAGTCAAACTCAGACCTGGGAAGAAAAATAATCACAGAAACTAACATCCAATTAGCACGTAAGAGCAATTTGCCCAAAAAAGATGGCAGACAGGTAAGGATTACTTAAAGTGACAAATATTGACACTGGGCAAGAAAGTCACATGATTTGGCAAACTGGCTTGAAGAAGAAAAACCAAAGCCAGAGAGAAGAGGGGATATAAAGAAGTACAACTCAAGAATGTTTTTCTGAAGTGGAAAATATCTGTAACCACATTAAACAGTCAGCAATCACAACAAGAACCATATGGAATACTCTGTAAAGGCTTTGGACGGAAAAAAATTACTCTTTGGGCATGTAGGCAAGAAACATGTGACTTATTTGAAGAAAATCGAACTGTTACCAGCCTCTGAGCCTGATGGGGAAAATGATATGACATGAGAGTATTTAATATACTCAGGTAGGAAAATGCTAGCTGAAGATTTCCTACCCAGAAGATCCTTTGAAATAATAATGAAGTCATAAATATTATTTTGACAGTCCTTTGAGGACACTGAGCTAAACATGGGGTTCTATAAGCATATGCTTAAAGAGCGAATATACATCAGCTAGGAGTAGACAGCATATGCATAGTAACAGACCAGCCGTGTAGACACAGTGTAACTACTTAAGAAGGGGTAGAAGTGGGGACAGACAGCCTTTAACAACTGTATTGGTAAGAACACCAGCATCATTCTTATGCTAGTACCAGTGTTAAAGCATGATAAGGACACTATTTTTCTTTTGTTTGTTTGTTTTTTTGGTTTTTCGAGACAGGGTTTCTCTGTGTAGCCCTGGCTGTCCTAGAACTCACTCTGTAGACCAGGCTGGCCTCAAACTCAGAAATCCACCTGCCTCTGCCTCCCAAGTG
>NW_021620258.1:0-2918 GCF_004785775.1 Grammomys surdaster
GGAGCAGGTGAGAGAACCAGAGAACCAGACCAAGGGTGAGAAGTGGAACAAACACTAAATTAAAATTAGGAAACCTGGATTCTAACCCCAATTCTGTAACTAATAGGCTGGGTGACAGTGCACAAGTCACATTGCATAGAGATTCCTCTCTGAACCTGGATATCCCTATGATCTGTGTCCATGCCTCTGCTCTAGGAGTGAGCATAGGAAATAGTCTAGGTCCCTCATTTCTGTACAACTTACCTGCTGTGGAATCTTGGGAAAATCCTGCTAACTTCCTGCTAAGGTAGTAGACCATGAGAGGTTACATCCCATATAGAACGGGGCTGAAACAGAGCTAACAAAAAAGTCTTAGGCCACCACTGAACCCAGGATAGAGTCAGAGCATTCATGGAGCAC
The DNA here is from genome assembly GCF_004785775.1 of Grammomys surdaster. Taxonomy (NCBI): domain Eukaryota; kingdom Metazoa; phylum Chordata; class Mammalia; order Rodentia; family Muridae; genus Grammomys; species Grammomys surdaster. The sequence continues at coordinate 400 of NW_021620258.1, forward strand.
TCTTTTATGTCCTCCTCTGCCCAATGGAGTCCTCCAATATGTCCAGTGTGGAGTTAACAGTCTGTCCACCTACCTGGTCCTGCTCGGACCTGGCTTCCATGCTTCCTTCCCCTTTCTGACTCTCTTATAACCCAAGTTCTCCACAGCCATCAGAAGCTTAGATCTATCAACCTACTAAGTTTTCAGTCTGGGAATTATCAGCCTTTGGGGACTTGGCTCCCCATCGCATCCTCATGTGGCCTTCCCTTTGGGAGCAGTGGGCTACTGCATGGTCCTGTAGCTGTGAGTCACATCCCCCTGCAGACCCACAGCAAATGGACATCAGTCAGCAAGAAGGACATTTGAGCATTTAACTACACATTTCCCACCTGGAAGGGATGGAGAAAGTCGAACAACAACAACAACAGCAGAAACTTGTTTGGGATTAATATATATAAAGGCTGGCCTGGCAGGCCCTCCAGATTTCTGGGAAGTGCCAAGACTCAAAGTCAGTTTCTCACATGCAAGTGAGCCCACTGGAGGATGAGGGTGGCAGGTTGCCATCTGGGACAGAGAGATGTTGGTAGAGTTAAGGACAGAATAGGCAGAAAGTTGCGTTAAATGTCAATATTATCAAAGGAAGATATAAACAAAGGGCTGGAGAAGCTCTGTAGCAGAGGGACTCTGACTCCACCCTGGGTTCAGTGGTGGCCTAAGCCTTTTTCATTAGCTCTGTTTCAGCCCCATTCTATATGGGATGTGACCTCTCATGGTCTACTACCTTAGCAGGAGATTAGCAGGATTTTCCCAAGATTCCACAGCAGGTCAGTTGTACAGAAATGAGGAACCTAGACTGTTTCTTCAGCAAGAAGAAATGGAGGACAGCAGCTTGAAGCCAGGCAGCATCCTTTCTAAGTTTTTCAGGCAGCCATATATCTCTGAGCTATGCACTACATGAAGTCTCTAAGGTCTGTGACAATAGAAACAGAGAATAAGGATTGTTCCCCCCCACCCCACACACACACAACACACACCAGAATGTACTCATGCCTCTGATAGACCCTTTGATGACTAATTTTAATTGTCAATTTGGCATAATCTAGAATCACTTGAGAAAGAAGTCTCAATGAGAAATTGCCTATATTAGGTTGACCTATGAGCATGTCTGTGGGGGAGTGTTTTGATTAAGTTCACTGCAGTGAGGAGATCCACCCACCCTGGGTGACACCAACCTCTGGGCTGGGGATTCTGGACTATATGAGAGTAGAGGAAGCAATCTCATCATTAACATGTGTGTGTGTTAATTCATTTCTCTTACTGTTGGCTGTGGATACAACATAGACAGTTGCTTCAAGTTCCTATCACCTCAACTTTCCTGCAGTGATGGATGGCAGTCTGAAATTATGAACCGAATAAACCCCTTCTCGTTTAATTTCCTTTGGCATAGTAACAAGAGGAAAAATAACTAAGTCAGACCACCTAGCAACTGTGGCTGGCCAGGTCATAAGATAAGGCCGAAGATGAGGTTTGAGCACCTTGCAAAGATGGGAAAATGCCGTTTGACACTGCCTCCAATAAAAAGCAGGAAGACCAGATGCAAATTCTATCAGGAGCCACTGAATCTAGAAGGGACAGTGACAAGTGCCAGGGCTTTGGTGGTCAAGAGATGCGTGGTGAAACCAGTCGCCCCCCCAGTGTAGAACCAGACTCTTCATGTCATGCCTGCGGCCTGCAGTCCCTCATCAGTCCTGGGCCAGACTCCTCACCCTGGGGCCTACTCTCTTTTTGGTTGGGTAATCTTTTGTTCTGTCTGCTCCCTAGTTATAGAAGACAGTTTCCCAAGAGTGTCCTAGCTTGATAGAACATAAACTAATCCTCAACCTTACCAGGAAGGATAATGCAGTCTAGGGCTTTCGATGGACACATGATTGGACCTGAGAGGGCTTAGGTCAAATGTATCTTACAAATATAAAGTTAGTTGCATCAAGCCCACCCTGGAATGTCCCTTCCATGGATGACAGGACAGGACACAGGGATTCAGTCAGACATCCAGCAAAGAGGTCCATGCCAGGCCCATGCTTTGGAATGCAGGAAGTATCCTAAGGCAATGGTTCTCAACCTGTGGGTCCTGACCTTTTTGGAAAACAAACAACCTTTTCACAGGGGTCACATAAGACCATTGAAAACACAGATGTTTACCCTACAAGTCACAACAGTATTAAAGTTATGGAGTAGCAACAGAAATAATTTTAAGGTTTGGGGTCACCACAACAGGAGGTAGTGTATTAAAGGATCACGGCATTAGGAAGGTTGAGAAGCATTACCCTAAGGGAATGAAGAGATCCTGGACTCCCTAGAGAGCCATAGAAGTCTCTAGCACAATAATAAGCAGCATTTATGTAGCACTCACCTACACTGAACATTTGTTTCCATAGCGGTAAGGTAAGTGGCATTTAATTCACATTCTATAGCCACAAAGACTAAGGCACAGGATGATTAAGAATCTTGCCTGAAGTCAAGCAGTAGATTAGTAATAGTCA
>NW_021620259.1:0-3974 GCF_004785775.1 Grammomys surdaster
TACTGTAGTCCATAAGCCATATGTATATTACAGTTAATTTACTATATACATTGTATATATTAAGGAACTTTAGTAAAAATTACCTTTATAGAAGATACATATTTAATATAGAAAAGAAATTTATTTATTTATTTATTTATTTATATATTTATTTAATGTATGTGAGTACACTATCGCTTTCTTCAGACACAAAAGAACAGGGCATCAGTTCCCATTACAACACTAGTTGTGAGCCACCATGTGGTTGGTGGGAATTGAACTCAGGACCTCTGGAAGAGCAGCCAGTGCTCTTAACTGCTAAGCCATCTCTCCAGCCCAAGAAATTTATTTTTCACGTAAATAATGATGACTTTGATATTTTCTTTTTTCTTTTTCTGGTGCTAGGAGTTGGACTTGGTACCTTACACATGGCTAGTGCTCTGGTCCTGAACTGTATTTCAAGCCTGATTTTATTCTTTCTGTTTCTAAAGATGCATTTATTTTTATTTTATGTATTTAAGTGTTTCTCCTGTATGCATGTATGCCTGTGGCATGTGTGTGTGCCTGTTGCTTGTGTGGTGCTTGTTGAGTGTGTATGTGTTGGGTGTGTGTGTGCTTGTTCTATATGTTGGATGTTTGTGCCTTTTGAATGTGTATGTATAGCTATTAGATGTGTGTCTGTCACAAATGTGTGTGCCTGTTACATGTGTGTGTGTCTGTCACATGTGTGTCTGTCACATGTGTGTATGCCTGTTGTACGTGTGTGTACCTGTTGGATGTGTGTGACTGTCACATGTGTGCAGTGCTTGTGGAAGTTAGAAGAAGGCATGGCATCCTGTGGGACTGGCATTAGAGGGCATCACGAGCTGCCTTTGGATGCTGGGAATTGAACAAGGTTCTCTGCTACAGTAGCCAGTGCTTTTTATCTGTTCTTTTAGTTTTTCATCACACGGATTCTCTCTGTAGACCAGTCTCTCAGAGACTCTTCTGCCTCTGCGTCCCGAGTGCTGGGAGTGAAGGCTGCGTCACTGCTCAGCTCCCATTTTTTTTTTCTTTAACTGTTAAGTCATATTCTAGAGTGACATAGCTTTACACACCACTCTTCTACACACACACACATACACACACACACACACACACACACACATTCATTTGTACATGTAATATTGTGGCTTTTGTTGTATTTTCAGACCAAAGGAGAAAATGAGAATTTTGGGAAGTATGGGAAAGTGATACCAGCCAGTGCTGTTATATTTGGAATGGCAGTCGAGTGTGCAGAGATCCGAAGGCATCATAGGTGAGTGGTTAGGAGAGTGAGCACTCAGGTGGGGGTGGGGCAGGGGCAGGGGCAGGGGCAGGGGCAGGGGCAGGGGCAGGGGCAGGTGGATCTCTTAGTCTTACTTATTTTAAGTGGAATTCCAGGATCAGAGCCAGCTTTTTCTCAATGGAAATTTTCATTCACCTTACTCTGGAAGAGGTGTATGTAGAAAAATATTTAAGTTTAGATTGATTTTAGTTCAAGTAAGGGTTTCCAATGTGAAAATAAATTTTACTATTGTTTTTCTTGGTAATTTCATCATACAATGATTGGGCAGAATGCAGTTTTAAATCTTTTAAAGATGTCTGCTTCCTGTGTAAAGGTAACATAAAATAGTTTAGGAGTACTGAGAAATAAAAGAAGAAACAAACCCCCTGAACTGACTCCCAGTGAGTAGCTACTCGTCCTGTTTGCTGTGAACTGCTCATGAGTCTGTTTCCTGTTATAGGGTGACAGTAGAAATGTTTAGAGGTTGGTAGGCCCAGGATACCAACCAGACAGCTGGGCCTCAGTCACCAAGCTGGGTGAATGAGAGTGCACGGGCTGCCTCTCAGTCTGTGTATCCAGATGTCTCTGTGTGCTCATTTACCTCCTTAGAGAATGCCAGTGAATATAGCTGTGTGGGCCAGTGCCCTCCCCAGGCTGCTGCTGACTGCCTGTCTTGTGGAGTGTGGAGTGTGGTTCTCACCTCATTGCTTTGATGCTCACTCAGGTTCATATTTTACTTGGTTGTCTTGTGCCCTTTGGTGAAGGACCTAAGTCTGTTCTTGTTTGTCTCCTGTTAGCTTGCCGAAATTCAAAAGCACATTTTTAAAATATGAGTCATTTGTTGAACATATGTTCTGTAAATACTTTCCTTTTTTAAAGTTTTAAAATTTATATTTCTGCATGTGTGTTTGTGTGTGCCATGTGTATGTGGAGTTTGTGGTGGTCATAAGAGGTGTTACTGGAGTTGAGGTAGTTGTACAACATCTGACGTGTGCTGGAACCCCACTGAACTCAGGAACTCTGCAAGAACGGCCAGGGTGCTTAACCACTAACTATCTCGACATCCCACAAAGTTGTTAATTTTTTTTTAAAGATTTATTTATTGCGTATACAATGCTCCGCCTGCTTGTACACCTGCAGGCCACAAGAGGGCAGCAGCAGATCTCATTATAGATGGCTGTGAGCCACCATGTGGTTGCTGGTAATCGAACTCAGGACCTTTAGAAGAGCAATCAGTGCTCTTAACCACCGAGCCATCTCTCCAGCCACCCAAGATTGTTAATTTTGATATGGAGTTATTTATCAATTTTTTCTTCATGTGATATATACATTTAAGAAATCTATAGCCGTGAGGTCTTATTTCATTCTTATGTTTATATTTTCTCAACTATTAGACAGTGATATTTGATACCTTAAAAAGCCCATCTTACACCTTACCTTTTTTTTCAACTCTTACTAGGGTTGGTGCTAAGGACATTGCTGGTATACATTTACCAACAAATGTGAAATTTCGGAGTCCAGCCTATTCTTCTGTAGATACTGAAGAAATAGTTGAACCATACACAACTGAAAAGATGAGTGGAATCCCTGGAGGATACCTGCCTTTGACAGAGTGCTTTCAGATTATGAAAATTGATTTCAATAATCTTGAGGTAAAAACAACACGTTTACTTCTTTCCTTTGTTGTTGTCTTTGTTTTGTTCTAGTCATGGTTTCTCTGTGTAGCCCCAGCTGTCCTGGAACTCATTTTGTAGACCAGGCTGGCCTCCAATGCTGACATCCACCTGCCTCTGCCTCTAGAGCACTGTGATCAGAGGTGTGCACCACCGCCACTACTGCCTGGCAGTGCCTTACTTTTTGAATGTATGTGAGGTTTTACTTATGAAGAAACAATTAGCAGCAAATTAAAATTCCCTTTCGAAAGTAGTCTTTTTCAGTGTAAGGGGAAAGCTCCCTGGGGTTGGTTAGGAGTCTGTGCTGTGCTTTGTGCTTTGCGAGAGCGTGCACTATGACAGTAGAAATAAGCTAATGTGTGAGCTACTCAGACGAAGTAATGTAAGCACTTCTGCCAAGTTCTTATGTGTGCAAGCACAGGGCGGACTCTCCAGCCTGCAGCTTTTCTTTTCTCTTTGACATCCTGTCTTCTCAAGTTCATGGTTTCCTTGAAATGACCAGTAATCTAAACCTAATAATCTGAATTTAAATAAAGTTGTTAGGGCAGCGATTTTCAGTCTGTGGGTCATGACCCCTTGGTTGTCAAATGACCCTTTCAGAGGTCACCTAAGATCATGAGAAAACACTGATGTTTGTGTTATGATTCATAACAGTAGCAAATTACAGTTATGAGGTAGCAGTGAAGACAATTTTATGGCTGGGGTCACCACAGTATGAGAGGTCTCAGGATTAGGAAGGCTGAGGACCACTGTGTTAGGGTAATAGCACCCCATTTCACCAAGGGCTGAAGGACTCCTGAGCCAGAGAGCACTCAGGTTTTGGGGATGCTAGGGATTGGACCCAGATGCTAGTCAAGCCTCTATACCATGTCTCTGTGCGTGCGTGCGTGCGTGCGTGTGTGCGTGCGTGCGTGTGTATTGGTGGATGACAAGATGTATGCATAAGGAACCCAAAGACTCCAAGTTCAGTAAAACTCCGTTTCTAATGTCTTGAAGAAAGAGTAATAATATTCATG
>NW_021620260.1:0-1492 GCF_004785775.1 Grammomys surdaster
GGTATGGCATGCTTCAGAGTCCTGCAGAGTCCTTTAGGCATCCATTTTCTTAAATGTGTTTTACATCATGAGAGCAAACAGAGCAAGATTCTTTAGGGATGGACAAAATGGCTCAGTGGGTGAAGGTGCTAGCTGCTAATCCTGCCTGCTGACCTCATTTTGATCCCTGGGACCCACATAGTTGAAAGAGAAAACAGACTCTCAAAGCTGTCCTCTGCCCTCCACACTCATGCCCTGGCATCATATATGTGCCCAAATACCGAAAACACACACACACACACACACACACACACACACACACACAAACACACACACAGGCATAGGCCCCCAACAAAATTCCAACCCATAATAGCTGGGTGAGGTGGTGTATGCCTGGTGTAACAGGACTCTGCAAGCTGAAGCAGGAGGATTGCTATAAGTTCAAAGCCAGACGGAACCAGCCTTCAACTGAGATGGGTGGGGTTCCATCCCAGCGTCCCAACAGAAGAGAAAGGAGAGAATGGAGGAGCACAACAGAGGGAGTAGGGGGAGGTTAGAGAGGGAGGCCAGCCCCACACCTGCCAAGCTCCAGGTCTTTCTCAGCGACCAAGCCCTTCAGTTCCTTCAGCCAACAATTCATCTGTGCACTGGCTCCAGGCTGGTGTGTGCTGGCTCCCTGCACTTGTGTACTGGCTTCTGGGGAGTAGATGCTCAGATCATCCAGGAGCTGCAGGGTGGTCCTCAGGGCTGGCTCCAGATCATCTGTGGAGACACGGGTCATTATTAGCAGGTCTCTGGTCCCCAAAGCAATGTTTGTTTGTGCTGTGTTGGGGTTGGGATTGGAGTTGAGGTTGGTGTTGGTGGTTGAGTTGGCTCTTACATTCCAGAGATAAAGGGGAAAGGGAGAGAGGCACTTCAGCAGAGATCTCACTTGTCCCTGCAAATGTGAATGCCAAGTCACAGGCTGGAAAGTGAATGACCAGGGCTGGGATGCACAGGAAACACCTGCACAGAGAGTTGCCCAGGGGGCCTCCCTGTGGGCCAAGGGAGCTGAGGCTCCAGGCTGCCAGTTGCTCTCCTGTTCTATCTCATCCTCTGTTCATCCATTGGACCTTCCTGGCCTCCTGTTACAAAGTACCAAGCTTCTGTCACCTGCAATAGCTGTAGGAGGTGTTGATGCTCTGAAAGCCACAAGTGTCCCAGGCTCAATCCTGCACTACGCATGCAACCAAACACAGACCAAGAGGGTTAAAATCCCCATTCCCTGCATGTGTCTGCAGCACATACAGCCTGCTGTTCTGTCTTCAACTTGGCAGTCAGTGTAGAGGCCAGTGATGGGTACAGCAAGTCAGCTTCGGGGAATTTAGTTTATGGAGGATGTCTGCAGGTTCCAGGTCAACACTGCCCCTTTTTGGAGCCAGGCTCACAGTTCATAGCTCAGGCTAACCTGGATCTCACAACCTCCCAAGTGTTGAAATAATAGCTGTAGGCCACTGTACCTTTTATGGGTTGT
>NW_021620261.1:0-11081 GCF_004785775.1 Grammomys surdaster
ATACTTCAGCTTTATTTATTTCAGTTTTTCCATGAACTATGACTGATGATTTTTATTATTCAAGTTCATTTATTTGTGACTTACTATTATCCACGAATGGTGAATATTGATTATGCATGTTCATTTATTTCTGACTTAATATTATCTATGACTGATGACTAATGATATTTCAGCCTTGTTTATTTCTGATTTCCTATTAACTATAACTGATGACTATTGATTATTAATGTTCATTATTTTCAGATTTACCATTATCCACTAATGTTGAATATTTTTTATTCATGTTCATTTATTTCTTGCTTACTGTTATCTGTGACTGATGACTATGGATATTTCCGCTTTATTTATTTCTGATTTCCTATTAACTATGACTGATGACTATTGGTTATTCATGTTCATTTATTTCTGATTTACTATTATCCACGAATCGTGAATATTGATTATTCCTGCTCATTTATTTCTGATTTACTATTATCTAAGACAGATGACTATTGATATTTCTGCTTTATTTATTTCTGATTTTTCATGAACTATGACTAATGACTATTGATTATTCATATTCATTCATTTCTGATATAGTATTTTCCACGAATTTTGAATACTGATTTTTCATGTTCATTTATTTCGCACTTACTATTATCTATGACTGATGAATGAGATATTTCAGCTTTATTTTTTTCTGATTTACTATTAAATATTAATTATGACTACTGATTATTCATGTCCATATTTATCTGATTTACTATTATTCACGAATGGTGAATATTGGTTATTTTCTTCATTTATTTCTGAGTTACTATTATCTATGACTAATGACTATTGATATTTCAGCTTTATTTTTTTCTGCTTTACTCTTAAGTATGACTGATGACTATTGATTATTCATGTTCATTTATTTCTGATTTACTATTTTCCACGAATGGTAAATATTGATTATTCCTGTTCATTTATTTCTGACTTACTATTATCTATGACTGATGACTATTTTTTTTAGTTGTTTTGGTTTTTTTTTGTTTTTTTTTCTGTTTTTTTTTGGATGCTGTAGAGTATATGTATACATACACTCACACACACACACACACACACACACACACACACAGACACATACTCACATATATATGCTTGTTTTTACCACTTCACCCACTGGCCTCCAACCACACCACTTTGCCATTCTCTATTTTCTTCTCTGTTCTTCTTTGTATTTCTTTCTTGTGTCCTCCCACTAAGAGCTGGAACTCATAATCCTCTTCCTGTCTCGGTTTCTCAAGTGCTGGATTACAGTGGCTTTGCCTTGTCTGTCCTGGGAACTTGCTCTGTACACTAGGCTGGCTTTGAACTCACGGGGAAGATCCAGCCTGCCCCTGCATGCCTCCAATCCCAGCATCAGGAAGCAGAGGCAGGTAAATCTTTTAAGTTTGAGGCCAGCCTTGTCTACAATGTGGGTTCCAGGACAGCTAGTCCTACACAGAGAATCCCTATCTGGAAAAAAAATTTTAATGGTTTTTCCCCCTCTTTTAGTAGAATCGTCTCAACGCCATATATTTTGGCCGATCCTTTTTCCAGCGACTAGTAACGCCATTCCCATTATAAAACGAGTTCCCTTGAGTTTGTTTTCAGTTCTGCCTAACAATCTTTATTTTCCTCCAAGCGGAGATGCTTTTCTCCGAGTCTCTTTCTGGACTACCTTTCCCTTGCTCTTCAGTTCGCAGCTCGGCAGACAGCTCTCTCATATCTCCATTGTCTCTAGACCCTTTGCGCTCCACGACTCTGAAGGGCCTGTAGAACCCAGGGCCATTAGAATCTCGCCATTGCTAGACTGTTGCTAGGGCGGTTGCCGAGGAGACTTCTGAGAGGACCAACATTCAGTGTCCTAGTGACAGAATAAAGTTGGCGCCAGTATCGCCAGTGGGTGTGTCACTCGAGTGATGACTATAGATTCTTCAGTTTTATTTATATATTTTTATCCATGGACTAATACTAATGACTATTGATTATTCAGGTTTATTTATTTCTGGTTTACAATTATCCACGAATGGGTGAATAGTGATTACTCATGTTCATTATTTCTGACTTACTATTATCTTTGAATGATGACTATTGATATTTCAGCTTTATTTATTTCTGTTTCCCCATGAACTATGACTGATGTCTATTGATTATTCATGTTCATTTATTTCTGATTTACTATTGTACATGAATGGTCAATATTGATTATTAATGTTCATTTATTTCAGACTTACTCTTATCTACAACTGACGACTATTGATATTTCACCTTAATATATTTCTGATTTACTATGAAATATGATTGATGACTATCAATTATTCATGTTCATTTTTTTCATCTTTACCATTTCCACAAATAGTGAATATTAATTATTCATGGTAATTTATATCTGATTTACTATAAACCATGAATAGTGTATATTGATTTTTCATGTTCATTTATTTCTGACTTACTATTATCTATGACTGATGACTATTGATATTTCAGCTTTATTTATTTTTGGTTAACTATTAAATATTACTGATGACTATTGATTATTCATGTTCATTTATATCTGATTTCCTATTATCTACGAATGGTATATATTGATTATTCCTGTTCATTCATTTTTGAGTTACTATTGTCTATGACTTGTGACTATTGATATTTCATCTCTGTTAGTTTCTGATTTCCTATTAACTATGACTAATGATTATTGAGTATTCATGTTCATTTATTTCTGATATACTATTATCCACGAATGGTGTATACTGATTATTCATGTTCATTTACATCTGACAGACTGTTATCTATGACTGATGACTATTGATATTTCAGCTTTATATTTCTGATTTACTATGAACTATGAATAATGACTATCGATTACTCATGTTCATTTTTTTCATCTTTACCCTTATCCACAAATGGTGAATATTGATTATTCATGTTCATTTTTTTCTGATTTACTCTTATCCACGAATGGTGAATATTGATTATTCATGTTCATTTATTTCGAACAGACTTTTATCTATGACTGATGACTATTGATATTTCAGCTTTATATATTTCTGATTTACTAAGAACTATGAAAAATGACTATCTATTATTCATGTTCATTTTTTTCATCTTTACCGTTATCCACGAGTGGTGAACATTGATTATTCATGTTCATTTATTTCTGATTTACTATTTTCACCAATGGTGAATATTGATTATTCATGTTTATTTATTTCTGACTTAATATTATCCACTAATACTAAATAGTGATTATTCCTGTTCATTTATTTCTTACTTACTATTATCTATGGCTTATGACTATCCACATTTCAGCTGCATTTATTTCTGGTTTACTATTAAATATGCCTGGTGACTATTGATTATTCATGTTCATTTATATCTGATTTACTATTATACACAAATGCTGAATACTGATTATTCCTGTTCATTTATTTCTGACTTACTATTATCTATGACGGATGACTATTGATATTTCAGCTTTATTTTTTTCTGGTTTACAATTAACTATGACTCATGACTATTGATTATTCATGTTCATTTATATGTCATTCACTATTATCCACGATCGTGAATATTGATTATTCCTGATCATTTATTTCTGACTTACTATTATCTATGACTGATGACTATTGATATTACAGCTTAATTTATTTCTGATTTCCTATTAACTACCACTGATGACTATTTATTTTTATGTTCATTTTTTTCAGATTTACCAATATCCACGAATGGTGAAAACTGATTATTCATGTTCATTGATTTCTGATTTACTGTTATCAACGATTGGTGAATATTGATTATTCATGTTCATTTATTTCTGACTTACTATTATCTATGACTGATGACAATTGATATTTCAGATTTTTTTCTGGTTTACTATTAACGATGACTGATGACTATTGATTATTCAAGTTCAGTTATCTCTGATTTACTATTATCCACGAATCTTGAATATTGATCATTCCTGTTCAATTATTTATGACTTACTCTTATCTATAAATGATGACTATTGACATTTAAGCTTTATTTATTTCTGATTTCCTATTAACTATGATTGATGACTATTGATTAATCATTTTCAATAATTTCTGATTTACTATTATCCAAGAATGCTGAATATTGATAATTCATGTTCATTTATTTCTGACTTATTATTACCTATGACTGATGACTATTGATATTTCAGCTACATTTATTTCCGATTTCCTATTAACTATGACTGATGACTATTTAGTTTTCATGTTTATTTTTTTCTGATTTACCACTATACACCAGTGGTGAATATTGATTATTCATGTTCCTTTATTTGTTACTTACTATTATCTATGAATGATGACTATTGATATTTCAGCTTTAAATGTTTCTGATTTACTATTAAGTATGGCTGATGTCTATTGATTATTCATGTTAATTTATTTCAGATTAAGTATTATCCACGAATGGTGAATATTGATTATTCCTGTTCTTTATTTCTGACTTATTATTATCTATGACTGATGGTTATTGATATTTCAGCTTTATTTAGTTCTGATTTACTAGTAAATATTAATGATGACTATTGATTATTCATATTCATATATATCTGATTTACTAATATACACTAATGGTGAATATTAATTATTCGTCTAAATTTATTTTTGACTTACTATTAACTATGACTGATTAGTATTGATATTTCAGCTTTATATATTTCTGATTTATTATGAACTATGACTGATGACTGATGATTTTTCATGTTCATTTATTCCTCATTAACTATTATCAACGAATGGTGAATATGGATTATTCATGTTCATTGATTTCTGGTTTACTATTATCAACGATTTTTGAATAGTGATTATTCCTGTTCCTTTATTTTTGACTTACTATAACCTATGACTGATGAATATTGATATTTCAGATTTATTTATTTCTGATTTCTTATATTTTATGACTGATGACTATGAATTATTCATGTTCATTTATTTCTGACTTACTATTATCTATGACTGATGACTACTGATATTTCAGATTTTTTTTTCTGGTTTACTATTAACAATGACTGATGACTATTGATTATTCAAGTTCAATTATCTCAGATTTACTATTATCCATGAATCTTGAATATTGATTTTTCCTTTTCCATTATTTATGACTCACTCTTATCTATAATTGATGACTATTGACATTTAAGCTTTATTTATTTCTGATTTCCTATTAACTATGACTGATGACTATTGATTATTCATGTTCAATTATTTCTGATATACTATTATCCACAAATGCTGAATATTGATAATTCATGTTCATTTATTTCTGACTTACTATTATCTATGACTGATGACTATTGATATTTCAGCTTCATTTATTTCTGATTTCCTATTAACTATGACTGATGACTATTTATTGTTCATGTTTATTTTTTTCAGATTTATGACTATACACAAGTGGTGAATATTGATTATTCATGTTCATTGATTTCTGATTTACTATTATTAACGATTGGTGAATATTCATTATTCCTCTTCCTTTATTTCTTACTTACTATTATCTATGATTGATGACTATTGATATTTCAGCTTTATATATTTCTGATTCACTATGAACTATGGCTGATGTGTATTGATTATTCATGTTCATTTATTTCTGATTAACTACTATCCATGAATGGTGAATATTGATTATTCCTGTTCTTGTATTTCTGAATTATTATTATCTATGATTGATGACTATTGATATTTCAGCTTTATTTATTTCTGATTTCCTATTAAATATTACTGATGACTATTTGTTTTTATATTAATTTTTTCAGTTTTACCATTATCTACAAATGGTGAATATTGATTATTCATGTTCATTGATTTCTGGTTTACTATTATCAACGATTGTTGAATATTGAATATTCCTGTTCCTTTATTTCTGACTTACTATTATCTATGACTGATGACTATTGATATTTCAGCTTTATTTATTTCTCATATCTTATCTATTATGACTGATGACTATTGTTTTTTCATGTTCATTTATTTCTGATTTACTATTATCTACTAATGCTGATTATTGATTATTCATGTTCATTTATTTCTGACTTACTATTATCTATGACTGATGATTATTGATATTTCAACTTTATGTATTTCTGATTTCCCATGAACTATGACTGATGACTATTGATACTTCACATTTATTTGTTTCTGTTTATCCATGAACTATGACTGATGACTATTGATTATTATGTTCATTTATTTCTGATTAATTATTATCCACGCATGGTGAATATTGACTATTACTGTTCATTCATTTCTTACTTACTTTTATCTATGACTGATGACTATTCATATTTCCGCATTATTTTTTCTGGTTTACAATTAACTATGACTGATGATTATTGATTATTCATCTTAATTTATATCTGATTTACTGTTATCCACGATGGTGAATACTGATTATTCCTGTTCATTTATTTCTGACTTTCTATTATCCATGACTGATGAGTATTGATATTTCAGCTTTATTTATTTCTGATTTCCTATTAAGTATGACTGATGAATATAGATTATTCATGTTCATTTTTTTCAGATTTACCTTTTTCCACAAATCGTGAATATTGATTATTCTTGTACATTTATTTCTGATTTACTATTATCAATGATTTGTCACTATTGATTATTCCTGTTCATCAATTTTTGACTTACTGTTATCAATGAGTGATGAGTATTGATATTTCAGCTTTATATATTTCTGATTTACTATGAACTATGACTGATGAGTACTGATTTTTCATGTTCATTTATTCCTGATTAACTTTTATTTAAGGAATGGTGAATATTGATTATTCATGTTCATTTATTTCTTACTTTTATCTATGACTGATGACTATTGATAATTCAAGTTTATTTATTTCTGATTTCCTACTAACTATGACAGATGACTATTTATTTTTCATATTCATACATTTCTGACTTACTATTATCCACAAATGGTGAATATTGATTATTGATGTTCTTTAATTTCTGACTTACTATTTTCTATTACTGATGATTATTGACATTCAAGCTTTATTTATTTCTGATTTCCTATTAACTATGACTGATGACTATTGATTCTTCATATTCACTTATTTCTGATTTACTATTATCCACGAATAATGAATATTGATTTTTCCTGTTCATTTATTTCTGATTTACTATTATCTATGACAGATAACTATTGATATTTCAGCTTTATTTATATCTGATTACCCATGAACTATGACTGATGACTATTGATTAATCATATTCATTTATTTCTGACTTACTATTATCTACGAATGGTGATTATTGAATATTCATTTTCATTTATTTCAGACTATTTTCTATGACTCATGAAAATTGATATTTCAGCTTTATATGATTCTGATTTATTATGAACTATGACAGATGACTACTGATTATTCATGTTCATTTATTTCTGATTTACTATTATCCACGAATGCTGAGTATTGATTATTCATGTTCATTTATTTCTGACATACTATTATGTATGACTGATGACTGTTGATATTTCAGCTTTATTTTTGTCTGGTATACTATTAAGTATTACTGATGACTATTGATTATTCATGTTCATTAATATCTGATTTATATTATCCACGAATTGTGAACATTGAATATTCATGTTCATTTATTTCAGACTTACTATTATCTATGACTGATGACTATTGATACTTCAGCTTTATATATTTCTGATTTACTATGAACTATGACTGATGACTATTGATTTTTCATGTTCATTTATTTTTAATTAATTATTATCCACGAATGGTGAATATTGATTATTCCTGTTCATTTAATTCTCACTTACTATTATCTATGAATGATAACTATTTATATTTCAGCTTTATTTATTTCTGGTTTAATACTAACTTTTGCTAATGACTATTGATTATTCATATTCATTTTTATCTGATTTGCTGTTATCCACGATTGGGAATATTGATTATTCCTGTTCATTTATTTCTTACTTAATATTATCCATGACTGATGACTATTGATATTTCAGCTTTATTTATTTCTGATTTTTTATAAATTATGAGTGATGAATATTGAATATTCATGTTCATTTTTTTCAGATTTACCATTATCTACGAACGGTGAATATTGATTATTCTTGTTCATTTTATTCAGATTTACCATAATCTACGAATGGTGAATATTGATTATTCCTGTTCATTTATTTCTGACTTACTAATATCTATGACTGATGACAATTGTTGTTTCAGCTTAATATGTTTCTGATTTACTATGAACTATGACTGATGACTATTGATTTTTCATATTCATTTATTTGTGATTTACTATTATCCACGAATGGTGAATATTGATTTTTCCTGTTCATTTAATTCTGACTTACTCTCATCTATGACTGATGACTTTTTATATTTCAGCTTTGTTTATTTATGATTTCCTATTAACTCTGATTGATCACAATTGATTATTTATGATCATTGTTTTCAGATTTACCTTTATCCTCAAATGCTGAATATTGATTATTCATGTTCATTTATTTCTGACTTACTATTATCTATGAGTGATGACTATCGATATTTCAGCTGTATTTATTTATGATTTTCTATTAACTGTGACTGATGACTATTTGTTTTTATGTTCATTCTTTTTCAGATTTACCATTATCCACGAATGGTGAATATTGATTATTCATGTTTATGTATTTCTGATTTACTATTATCAACTATTGGTAAATATTGTTTATTCCTGTTCATTTACTTTTGAGTTACTTTTATCTATGACTGATGACTATTGATACTTCAAATTTATTTATTTCTGGTTTCTCATGAACTATGACTGATGACTATTGTTTATTAATGTTCATTTATATCTGATTTACCATTATCCACGAATGCTGAATATGGATTACTCCTGTTCACTTATTTCTGACTTACTATTATCTTTGACTGATGACTATTGATATTTCAGCTTTACTTACTTATGATTTCCTATTAAATATGACTGATGACTATTGATTATTCATGATCATTTATTTCTCATTTACTGTTATCCAAGATTGTTCAATACTGATCATTCACATTTATTTATTTCAGACTTACAATTATCTATGACTGATGTACATTTATTTTGACTTACAATATTCTATGACTGATGACTATTGATATTTCCGCTTTATTTATTTCTGATTTCCTATTAACTATGACTGATGACTTTTCGTTATTTTTATTTATTTCTGCTTTACTATTATCCACGAGTCGTGAAATTGATTATTCTGTTTATTTATTTCTGACTTACTATTATCTATGTCTGATGACTATTGATATTTCAGGTTTATTTATTTCTGATTTCCCATGAATTATGACTGATGACTGTTGATTATTCAAGTTCATTTATTTCTGATTTACTATTATCCACAAATGGTGAATATTGATTGTTCATGTTCATTTTTTTCTGACTTACTTATATCTATCACTGATGACTAGTGATTCTTCATCTTTATTTATTTATGACTTCCCTTGAACTATGACTTATGAATATTGATTATTCATGTTCATTTATTTCTGATTTAACATTATCCATGAAAGCTGAATAATGATTATTCATGTTAATTTATTTCGGACTAACTATTATCTATGACTGATGACTAGTGATACTTCATCTCTGTTTGTTTCTAATTTCCAATTAACTATGACTGATGACTATTGATTATTTATGTTCACTTATTTTAGATTTACCATTATCCATGAATGGTGAATATTCATTATTCTTGTTCTTATATTTCTGACTTACTATTATTTATGACTGATCACTATTGATATTTCAGCTTTATTTATTTCTGACATCCCATGAACTATGACTGATGACTTTTGGTTATTCATGTTCATTTATTTCTGCTTTACTATTATCCAAGAATTGTGAACATTGATTATTCCTGTTCATTTATTTCTGACTTACTATTATTTATGGCTCATGACTTTTGATATTTCAGCTTTATTAATTTCTGATTTCCCATGAAGTATGATTGATGACTATTGATTGTACAAGTTCATTTATTTCTGATTTACTATTAAACACGAATAGTGAATATTGATTACGCATGTTCATTTATTTCTGACTTACTATTTTCTATGACTGATGACTAATGATATTTCAGCTCTATATATTTCTGATTTACTATGAACTATGACTGATGAGTATTGATTATTCGTATTCATTTATTTCTGATTTACTCTTATCCACGAATCGTGAATATTGTTTATTCTGTTCATTTATTTCTGACTGACTCTTATTTATGATTGATGACTTTTGATACTTCAGCTTTATTTATTTCTGATTTCCCATGAACTATAACTGATGAGTATTGATTATTCAAGTTCATTTATTTCTGATTTCCTATTATCCACGAATGGTGAATATTGATTATTCCTATTAATTTATTTCTCTCTTACTATTATCTATGCCTGATGACTATTGATTTTTCAGCTTTATTTATTTCTGAATTCCTATTAACTATGACTTATGCCTATTGATTATTCATATTTATTTTTTTCAGATTTATCATTATCCACGAATGGTGAATATTGATTATTCGTGTTCTTTTATTTCTGACTTACTATTATCAATGAATAATGACTATTGATATATCAGCTTTATGTATTTCTGATTTCCTATTAACTATGACTGGTGACTTTTGGTTATTCATGTTCATTTATTTCTGATTTACTATTATCCACGAATCATGAATATTGAATATTCCTGTGGATTTATAACTGACTTACTATTATCTATGATGATAACTCTTGATACTTCAGGTTTATTTATATCTGACTACCCATGAACAATGACTGATGACTATTGATTATTCAGGTTCATTTATTTCTGATTTACTATTATCCATGAATGGTGAATATTGATCATTCATGTTCATTTATTTCGGACTTACTATTATCTATGACTGATGACTATTGATATTTCAGCTTTATATATTTCTGATTTACTATGAACTATGACTGATGACTATCGATTATTCATGTTCATTTTTTTCTGATGTACTATTATCCGCAAGTAGTTAATATTGATTATTCATGGTCA
>NW_021620262.1:0-8781 GCF_004785775.1 Grammomys surdaster
GATGACTATTGATATTTAAGATTTATTTATTTCTCATTTACTATTAACTATGACAGATGACTATTGATCATTCATGTTAATTTATTTCTTACTTACTATATTCTATGACGGATGACTATTGATATTTAAGCTTTATTTATTTCTGATTTACTATTAACTATGATTTATGAGTATTGATTTTTCATTCTCATTTATTTCTGATTTACTATTATCCACGAATGGTGAATATTGATTATTCCTGTTCATTTATTCCTAACATACTATTATCTATTATCCACGAATGCGGAATATTGATTATATCCACTATTACTATTATCCACGAATGCTGAATATTGATTATTCATGTTCATTTATTTCTGACTTATTATTATCTATGAAAGATGACTATTGAGATTTCAGCTTTATTTATTACTGATTTCCTATTAACTATGACTGATGACTATTGGTTATTCATGTCCATTTATTTCTTATTTACTATTAGCCAATAATCTTGAATATTGATTATTCCTGTTCATTTACTTCTGACATACTATTTTCTATGACTGATGACTGATGACTATTTTTTTTAAGTTGTCTCGGTTTTTTTTTTGTTTTGTTGTTTTGTTTTTGGTTGCTGTAGAATATATATATATTAGAATATGAACATACACACACACACACATACACACACACACACTCACATATATTTTCTTGTTTTCACCACTTCACCCACTGGGCTCCAACCAGACCACTTTGCCATTCTTTCTTTTCTTCTCTGTTCTTCTTGATATTTCTTTCTTCTGTCCTGCCACTAAGAGCTGAAAGTCATGATCCTCCTCCTGTCTCAGTCTCTCAAGTGCCGGAGAACAGTGGCTTTGCCTTGTCTGTCCTGGGAACTTGCTCTGTATACTAGGCTGACTTTGAACTCACGGGGAAGATCCAGCCTGCACCTGCATGCCTCCAATCCCAGCACTCGGGAAGCAGAGGCAGGTAAATCTTTAAGTTTGAGGCCAGTGTGATCTACAATGTGGGTTCCAGGACAGCTAGTCCTACACAGAGAATAACTATCTTGAAAAAAATTTTTAAAGGTTTTTCCCCCTCTTTTAGTAGAATCGTCTCAACGCCATTTATTTTGGCCGATCCTTTTTCCAGCGACTAGTAACGCCATTCCCATTATAAAACAAGTTCCCTTGAGTTTGTTTTCAGTTTGGCCTAACAATCTTTATTTTCCTCCAAGCGGAGATGCTTTTCTCCGAGCCTCTTTCTGGACTACCTTTCCCTTGCTCTTCAGTTCGCAGCTCGGCAGACAGCTCTCTCATATCTCCATTGTCTCTAGGCCCTTTGTGCTCCTCCACTCTGAAGGGCCTGTAGAACCCAGGGCCTTTAGAATCTCGCTGATGCTAGACTGTTGCTACGGCGGTTGCCATGGAGACTTCTGAGAGGACCAACCTTCCGTGTCCTAGTGACGGAATAAAGTTGGCGCCAGCATCGCCAGGGGGTGTGTCACTCGACTGATGACTATTGATACTTCAGCTTTATTTAATTCTGATTTCCCATGAACTGGGACTGATGACTATTGATTATTTATGTTCATTTATTTCTGATTAACTATTATCGCCGAATGGCGAATACTGTTTATTCCTGTTCATTTATTTCTGACTTACAATTATCTATGACTGATGACTATTGATATTTCAGCTTTATATATTTCTGATTTACTATTAAGCATGACTGATGACTATTGATTATTCATGCTCATTTATTTCTGATTAACTATTATCGACGAATAGCGAATAATGTTTATTCCTGTTCATTTATTTCTTACTTACTATTCTATGACTGATGCCTAATGATATTTCAGCTATATATATTTCTGATTTACTATGAACTATGACAGATAATTATTGAGTATTCATGTTCATTTTTTTCTGATTTACTATTATCCACGAATCGTGAATATTGATTATTCTCTTCATTTATTTCTGACTATATTATTTATGACACATGACTTTTGATATTTCAGCTTTATTAATTTCTGATTTCCCATGAACTGTGACTGATGACTATTGATTGTTCATATTCGTTTTTTTCTGATTTACTATTATCGACGAATGGTGAATATTGATTATGCATGTTCATTTATTTCTGACTTACTATTTTCTATGACTGATGACTAATGATATTTCAGCTTTATATATTTCTGATTTACTACGAACTATGACTAATGAGCATTGATTATTAAATTTCATTTTTTTCTGGTTTACTATGATCCATGAATCGTGAATATTGATTATTCATGTTCATTTATTTCGGACTTACTATTATCTATGTCTGATGACTATTGATATTTCCACTTTATGTATTTCTGATTTCCTATTAACCATGACTGATGACTATTGGTTATTCATGTTAACTTATTTGTGATTTACTATTATCCACGAATTGTGAATATTGATTATTATTGTTCATTTATTTCTGACTTACTGTTATCTATGACTAATGAGTATTGATTTTTCATGTTCATTTTTTTCAGAATTACTATTATCCACGAATGGTGAATATTGATTATTCATGTTCATTTATTTCTCATTTACTATTAACAATGATTGGTGAACATTGATTATTCCTGTTCTTTTATTTCTGACTTTCTATTATCTATGACTGATGAGTATTGATATTTCAGCTTTATTTATTTCTGATTTCCTATTAACTATGACTGATGACTATTGGTTATTCATGTTCATTTATTTGTGATTTAGTATTATCCACGAATCGTGAATATTGATTATTCCTGTTCATTTATTTCTGATTTACTCTAATCTATGACTGATGACTATTGATATTTCAGCTTTATTTATTTCTGATTTTCCATCAACTAATAGTTACAAGTATTGATTATTCATGTTCATTTATTTCTGATTTACTATTATCCATGTATGGAGAATATTGTTTATTCATGTTCATTTATTTCTGACGTCCTATTATCTGTGTCTGATGACAACTGATATTTCCTTTTAATTTATTTCTGATTTCCTGTTTATTATGACTGATGGATTTTGGTTATTCATGTTCATTAATATCTGATTTATTATTATCCACTAATCGTGAATATTGATTATTCATGTTCATTTATTTCTGAAGTACTATTATTTATGATTGATGACTTTTCATATTTCAGCTTTATTTATATCTGATTTCCTTTGAACTACGACTGATAAATATTGATTAATCAAGTTCATTTATTTCTGATTTCCTATTATCCACGAATGGTGAATATTGATTATTTGTTTTAATTTATTTCTGACTTACTATTATCTATGAATGATGACTATTGATATTTCATTTTTGGTTATTTCTGATTTCCTATTAACCATGACTAATGACTATTGATTATCCATATTCTTTTTTTTTCAGATTTACCATTATCCACAAATGGTGAATATTGATTATTCATGTTCATTTATTTCCGATTTACTATTATCCAAAATTGTGAATATTGATTATTCATGTTCATTTATTTCTGACTCATGATTATCTATGACTGATGACTATTGATATTTCAACTTTATTTATTTCTGATTTACTAATAACTATGACTCTTGACAAATGATTATTCATGTTCACTTATTTCTCATTTACTATTATCACCGTTTGGTGAATATTGATTATTTCTGTTCATTTATTTCTGACTTCTCCTTATCTATGACTGATGACTATTGATATTCCAGCTTCATTTATTTCTGATTTCCTATTAATTTTGACTGATGACTATTGATTTTTCATGTTCATTTTTTTCAGATTTACTATTATCCACGTATGGTGAATATTGATTATTAATGTTCATTTACTTCTGATTTACTATTATCGATTGGTGAATATTGATTATTCCTGTTCATTTATTTCTGACTTACTATTATCTATGACTTATGACTATTGATATTTCAGCTTTGTTTTTTTCTGATTTCCTATTAACTATGACTGATGACTATTGGTTATTCATGTTCATTTATTTCTTATTTACTATTTTCCAAGACTCGTGAATATTGTTTATTCCTGTTGATTTATTTCTGACGTAATATTATCTATGACTGATGACTATTTTTTTGTTGTTTAGATTTTTTTTGATTTTTTTATGGATGATGTAGAATATAGATATATTAGAATATATACATACACACACACACACACTCACATGTATATTCCTGTTTTCATCACTTCATCCACTGGGTTCCAACCACACCACTTTACCATTCTCTATTTTCTTCTCTGTTCCTCTTTGTATTTCTTCCTTGTGTCCTCCCACTAAGAGCTGGAACTCATGACCCTCCTCCTGTCTCAGTCTCTCAAGTGCTGGATTACAGTAGCTTTGCCTTGTCTGTCCTGGGAACTTGCTCTGTATACTAGGCTGGCTTTGAACTCACGGGGAAGATCCAGCCTGCCCCTGCATGCCTCCAATCCCAGCACTCGGGAAGCAGAGGCAGGTAAATCTTTATGTTTGAGGCCAGCGTGATCTACAATGTGGGTTCCAGGAAAGCTAGTCCTACACAGAGAATCCCTATCTTGAAAAAAAAAATTAAAGGTTTTTCCCCCTCTTTTAGTAGAATCGTCCCAATGCCATTTATTTTGGCCGATCTTTTTTCCAGCGACTAGTAATGCCATTCCCATTATAAAACAAGTTCTCTTGATTTTGTTTTCAGATCGGCCTAACAATCTTTATTTTCCTCCAAGCGGAGATGCTTTTCTCTGAGCCTCTTTCTGGACTACCTTTCCATTGCTCTTCAGTTCGCAGCTTGGCAGACAGCTCTCTCATATCTCCATTGTCTCTAGGCCCTTTGTGCTCCTCAACACTGAAGGGCCTGTAGAACCCAGGGCCATTAGAATCTCGCCATTGCTAGACTGTTGCTAGGGTGGTTGCAGTGATGACTTCTGAGAGGACCAACCTTCGGCGTCCTAGTGACAGAATAAAGTTGGCGCCATCGTCGCCAGGGGGTGTGTCACTCGACTGATGACTATTGATAATTCAGCTTTATTTGTTTCTTTTTATCCATGGACTAATAGTGATTATTCAGGTTCATTATTTCTGCCTTACTATTAGGTATGACTGATGACTATTGATATTTCAGTATTATTTATTTCTGATTTACTATGAACTCTGACTGATGACTATCGATAATTAATGTTCACTTATTTCTGATTTACCATTATCCACGAATGGTGAATATTGATTATTCATGTTCATTTTTTTCTGATTTACTATCATCCACGAATGCTGAGTATTGATTATTCCTTTTCATTTATTTCTGAATTACTATAATCTATGACTGATGCCTATTGATATTTCAGCTTTATTTATTTCTGATTTCCTATTAATTATGACTGATGACTATTGATTATTCATGTTCTTTTTTTCAGATTTACTATTATCCACGAATGGTGAATATTGATTATTCATGTTCATTTATTTCTGATTTACCTTTATCTATGACTGATGACTATTGATAATTCAGCTTTATTTATTTCTGATTTCCTATTTACTATGACTGATGACTTTTGGTTATTCATATTCGTTTATTTCTGCTTTATTTTTATCCACGAATCATGAATATTGATTATTCCTGTTCATTTATTTCTGACTTATTATTATCTATGACTGATGACTCTTGATACTTCAGCTTTATTTATTTCTCATTTTCCATGAAGTTATACTGATGATTATTGATTATTCATGTTCATTTATTTCTGATTAATAATATCCACGAATCATGAATATTGATTATTCATGTTTATTTATTTCTGACTTACTAGTATTTATGATTGATGACTATTGATACTTCAGCTTTATGTATTTATGATTTGCCATGAACTATGACTGATGACTATTGATTATTCATGTTCATTTATTTCTGTTTAACTATGATCCACGAATGGTGAATATTGATTATTCCGGTTCATTTAAATGTGACTTACTTTTATCTATGACTGATGACTCTTGATATTACACCTAATTTTTTTCGGGTTTACTATTATGTTTGACTGATGACTATTGATTATTCATGCACATTTATATCTGATTTACTATTATCCACGAATGGTGTATATTGATTATTCATGTTCATTTATTTCTGATTTACTATTATCCATGAATTGTGAAAACTGATTATTCATGTTTATTTATTTCAGACTTACCATTATCTATGACTGATGTTCATTTATTTTGACTTACTATTATCTATGACTGATGACTATTGATATGTCCACTTTATTTATTTTTGATTTTCTATTAACTATGACTGATGACTTTTGGTTATTCACGTTCCTTTATTTCTGCTTTACTATTATCCACGAATCGTGAATATTGATTATTCTCTTCATTTATTTCTGAGTTACGTTTATTTATGACTCATGACTTTCGATACTTCAGATTTACTTCTTTCTGATTTCCTATGAACTATGACTGATGACTATTGATTATTCAAGTTCATTTATGTCTGATTTACTATTATCCACGAATGGTGAATTTTGATAATTCATATTCATTTATATCTGACTTACTATTATCTATGACTCATGACTATTGATATTTCAGCTTTATTTCTGACTTCCCATGAACTATGGATGACGACTATTAATTATTCATGTTCATTTATTTCTGATTTACTAGTATCCACGAATGGTGAATATTGATTATTCCTGTTAATTTATTTCTGACTTACTATTATCTATGACTGATGACTATTTTTTTTAGTTATTTTGTTTTGTTTTTTTTGTTTGTTTGTTTTGGATATTAGAATACACACACACACACACACACACACACAGACACACACACACACACAGTCACATGTATATTCTTGTTTTCACCACTTCACCCACTGGGCTCCAACCACACCACTTTGCCATTCTCTATTTTCTTCTCTGTACTTCTTTGTATTTCTTTCTTGTGTCTTCCCACTAAGAGCTGGAAATCATGATCCTCCTCCTGTCTCAGTCTCTCAAGTGCTGGATTACAGTGGCTTTGCCTTGTCTGTCCTGGGAACTTGCTCTGTATACTAGGCTGGCTTTTAACTCACAGGGAAGATCCAGCCTGCCCCTGCATGCCTCCAATCTCAGGACTCAGGAAGCAGAGACAGGCAAATCTTTAACTTTGAGGCCAGCCTTGTCTGCAATGTGAGTTGCAGGACAGCTAGTCCTACACAGAGAATCCCTATCTGGAAAAAAAATTTTAAAGGTTTTTTCCCCCTCTTTTACTAGAATTGTCTCAACGCCATTTATTTTGGCCGATCCTTTTTCCAGTGACTAGTAACACCATTCCCATTATAAAACAAGTTCTCTTGATTTTGTTTTCATTTCGGCCTCACAATCTTTATTTTCCTCCAAGCGGAGATGTTTTTCTCTGAGCCTCTTTCTGGACTACCTTTTTCTTGCACTTCAGTTCGCAGGTTGGCAGACAGCTCTCTCATATCTCCATTGTCTCTAGCCCCTTTGCGCTCCTCAACTCTGAAGGGCCTGTAGAACCCAGGGCTATTAGAATCTCGCCATTGCTAGACTGTTGCTAGGACGGTTGCCGTGGAGACTTCTGAGAGGAGCAACCTTTGACGTCCTAGTGAAGGAATAAAGTTGGCATCAGCGTCGCAAGGGGGTGCGTCACTCAAGTGAAGACTGTATATATTTCAGTTTTATTTATTTCTTTTTATCCATGGACTAATACTGATGACTATTGATTATTCATGTTCATTTATTTCTGGTTTACAATTATCCACGAATGGTGAATAGTGATTATTCAGGTTCATTATTTCTGACTTACTATTATCTTTGACTGATGACTATTTATATTTCAGCTTTATTTACTTCTGATTTCCCATGAACAATGACTGATGACTATTGATTATTTATGTTCATTTATTTCTGACTTACTGTTTTCTAAGACTGATGACTATCGATATTTCAGCTTTATTTCTGATTTCCTATCAACTATGAGTGATGACTATTGATTATTCATGTTAATTTATTTCTGATTCAGTATTATCGACGAATGGCGAATAAAGTTTATTCCTGTTCATTTATTTCTGACTTACTATTACTATTATCTATGACTGATGACTATTGATACTTCAGCTTTATTTTTTTGCGGTTTACAATTAACTATGATTGATGACTATTGATTATTCATGTTCATGTATATCTGATTTAATATTATCCACGATTTTGAATATTGATTATTCCTGTTCATTTATTTCTGAATTACTGTTACCTATGACAGATGACTATTGATATTTCAGCTTTATTTATTTCTGATTTCCTATTAATTATGACTCATGACTTTTGATCATTCATGTTAATTTTTTTCAGATTTACCATTATCCACTAATGGTGAATATTGATTGTACATGTTCATTTATTTCTGACTTACTATTATCTTTGACTGATCACTATTGATATTTCAGGTTTATTTATTTCTGATTTCCCATGAACTATGACTGATGACTATTGATTATTCATCTTCATTTATTTCTGATTAACTATTATCGACGAATGGCAAATATTGTTTATTTCTTTTTATTTATTTCTGATTTACTATTATCTATGACTGATGACTATTGATAGTTCTGCTTATATAGTTCTGATTTACTATTAAGTATGACTGATGACTATTGATTGTTCATGTTCATTTATTTCTGATTAACTATTATCGACGAGTGGCGAATATTGTTTATTCATGTTCATTTATTTCAGACTTACTATTATCTATGACTGATGACTATTGATATTTCAGCTTTATATATTTCTGATTTACTATGAACA
>NW_021620263.1:0-6653 GCF_004785775.1 Grammomys surdaster
ATATAAATGAATATGAATAATCATTAGTCATGAGTCATAGTTAATTGTAAAATAGAAAAAGTAAAGCTGAAATATCAATAGTCATCAGTCATAAACAATAGTAAGTCAGAAATATATGAACATGAATAATCAATATTCACCATTTGTGGATAATGGTAAAGATGAAACAATGAACATGAATAATAAATAGTCATAAGTCATAGTTTATAGGAAATCAGAAATAAATAAAGCTGAAATATCAATAGTCATCAGTCATAGATAATAGTAAGTCAGAGATAAATGAACATGCATAATCAATATTCACCATTCGTGGATAATAGTAGATCAGAAATAAATGAACTTGAACAATCAATAGTAATCAGTCATAGGTCATGGGAAATCAGAAATTAATAAAGCTGAAATGTCAAAAGACATGAGTCATAAATAAGAGTAATTCAGAAGTAAATGAACATGAATAATTAATATTCATGGTTCGTGGATAATAGTAAAGGAGAAATAAATGAACATGAATAACCAAAAGTCATATGTCATAGTTAATTGGAAATCAGAAATACATAAAGCGGAAATATCAATAGTCATCTGTCATAGATAATAGTAACACAGAAATAAATGAACATGAATTATCAATAGTCATCAGTCATAGTTCATGGGAAATCAGAAATAAATAAAACTGAAGTATCAATAGTCATCAGTCATAGATAATAGTAAGTCAGAAATAATGAACCTGAATAATCACTATTCACCTTTCATCGATAATAGTAAATCAGATAAATGAACATGAATAATCAATAGTCGTCAGTATTAGTCCATGGATAAAAGAAATAAATAAAGCTGAAGTATCAGTAGTCACCAGTCCAGTGACGCACCCCCGGGCGACGCTGGCGCCAACTTTATTTCCTCACTAGGATGCGGAAGGTTGGTCCTCTCAGAAGTCTCCACGGCAACCGCCCTAGCAACAGTCTAGCATCGGCGAGATTCTAATGGCCCTGGGTTCTACAGGCCCTTCAGAGTGGAGGAGCGAAAAGGGCCTAGAGACAATGGAGATATGAGAGAGCTGTCTGCCGAGCTGCGAACTGAAGAGCAAGGGAAAGGTAGTCCAGAAAGAGGCTCGGAGAAAAGCATCTCCGCTTGGAGGAAAATAAAGATTGTTAGGCCGAACTGAAAACAAACTCAAGGGAAATCATTTCATAATGGGAACCGCGTTACTAGTCGCTGGAAAAAGGATCGGCCAAAATAAATGGCATTGAGACAATTCTACTAAAAGAGGGGGAAAAACCTTTAAATTTTTTTTTTCAAGATAGGGATTCTCTGTGTAGGAGTAGCTGTCCTGGAACCCACATTGCAGACAAGGCTGGCCTCAAACTTAAAGATTTACCTGCCTCTGCTTCCCGAGTGCTGGGATTGGAGGCATGCAGGGGCAGGCCGGATCTTCCCCATGAGTTCAAAGCCAGCCTAGTATACAGAGCAAGTTCCCAGGACACACAAGGCAAAGCCACTGTAATCCAGCACTTGAGAGACTGAGACAGGAGGAGGATCATGAGTTCCAGCTCTTAGTGGGAGGGCACAAGAAAGAAATACAAAGAAGAACAGAGAAGATAAGACAGAATGGCAAAGTGGTGTGGTTGGAGCCCAGTGGGTGAAGTGGTGAAAGCAAGAATATATATGTGAGTGTGTGTGTGTAAATATATTCTACTATATATATATATATTCTACAGCATATATACCAAAAAACAAAAAAAAAACAAAAAAAAACAAAAACAACTAAAAAAAAATAGTGATCATTCATAGATAATTGTAAGTCAGAAATAAATGAACAGGAATAATCAATATTCACCATTCGTGGATAATAGTAAATCAGAAATAAATGAACACGAATAATCAATTTTCAGCATTCGTGGATAATAGTAAATCAGAAATAAATGAACATGAATAATCAATAGTCATCAGTAATAGTTCATGGGAAGTCAGAAATAAACAAAGCTGAAATATCAATAGTCATCAGTCATAGATAATAGTAAGTCAGAAATAAATGAACAGGAATAATCAATATTCACCATTCGTGGATAATAGTAAAACTGAAAAAAATGAACATGAATAAACCAGAAAAACATAAGGTGAAATATCAATAGTCTTCAGTAATAGATAATAGTAAATCAGAAATAAATGAACATGAAAAATCAACATTCAGAATTCGTGGATAATAGTTAATCAGAAAAAAATGAAGATGAATAATCAATAGTAATCAGTCATACTTAAGAGTAAATCAGAAATATATAAAGCTGAAATATCAATTGTCATCAGTCATAGATAAAAGTAAGTCAGATTTAAATGAACAGGAATAATCAATATTTATCATTCGAGGATAATAGTTAATCAGAAATAAATCAACATGAATAATCAATAGTCATCAGTCATAGTTCGTGGGAAATCAGAAATAAAGCTGAAGTATCAATAGTCATCAATCATAAATAATAGTAAGTCAGAAATAAATGAACATGAATAATCAATATTCATTATTCATGGATATTGCTAAATCAGAAATAAATGAACATGAATAATCAATAGTCATCAGTATTAGTTCATGGAAAATCAGAAATAAATAAAGCTGAAATATCAATAGTCATCAGACATAGATAATAGTAAGTCAGAAACAAATGAACAGGAATAATCAATATTCACGATCATGGATAGTAGTAAATCAGAAATAGACGAACATGAATAACCAAAAGTCATCATTCATAGTAAGTAGGAAATAAGAAATAAATAAAGCTGAAGTATCAATAGTCATCAGTCATAGATAAAAGTAAATCAGAAATAAATGAACATGAATAATCAATATTCACCATTCGTGGTAATAGTAAATCAGAAATAAATGAACATGAATAATCAACATTCATCACTATTAGTTCATGGAAAATCAGAAATAAATAAAGCTGAAATATCAATAATCATCAGTCAGAGTTAAGAGTAACTCAGAAATAAATGAACATGAATAATCAACATTCAGCATTCGTGGATAATAGTAAATCAGAAATAAGTGAACATGAATAATCAATATTCACCATTCGTGGATAATGGTAACTCTGAAAAAAATGAACCTGAATAATCAATAGTCATAAGCCATAGTTAATAGGAAAACAGAAATAAATAAAGCTGAAATATCAATAGCCATCAATCATAGATAATAGTAAGTCAGAAATAAAATAATAGGAATAATGAATATTCACCACTCTTGGAAAATAGGAAATCAGAAATAAATGAACTTGAATAATCAATAGTCATCAGTCATAATTCATGGGAAATCAGAAATAAATAAAGCTGAAATATCAATAGTCATCAGTCATAGATAATAGTAAGTCAGAAATAAAAAAACAGGAATAATCAATATTCACCAATCGTTGATAATATTGAATCAGTAATAAAGGAACATGAATAATCAGTATTAACCATTCGTGGATAATAGTAATTCTGAAAAAAAATGAACATGAAAATCAATAGTCATCCGTCATAATTACTAGGAAATCAGAAATAAATAAAGCTGAAATATCAATAGTCATCAGTCATAGATAAGAGTAAGTCAGAAATAAATGAACAGGAATAATCAATATTCACAATCGTGGATAATAGTGAATCAGATATAAATGAACATGAATAATCAATAGTCATTAGTCATAGTTAATTGTAAACCAGAAAAAAATAAAGCTTAAATATCAAGGGTCATCAGTCATATATAATAGTAAGTCAGAAATAAATGAAAAGGAATAATCAATATTCAGCATTTGTTGATAATAGTAAATCAGATATAAATGAACATGAGTAATCAATAGTCACTAGGCATATTTAATCTAAACCAGAAATAAATGAAGCTGAAATATGAATAGTCATCAGTCATAGATAGTAGTAAGTCAGAAATAAATGAACGTGAATAATCAATATTAAGCATTCGTGGATAATAGTAAGTCAGAAAAAATAAACATGAATAATCAATATTCACCATTGGTGGATAATAGTAAATCAGAATTAAATGAACTTGGATAATCAATAGTCATCATCATAGTTCATGGTAAATCAGAAATGAGTAAAGCTGAAGTATCAAAAGTCATGAGTCTTCAATAAATGTAAGTCTGAATAAATGAACAGAATAATCAATATTCACGATTCGTGGATAATATTAAATCAGAAATAAATGAACATGAATAACTAAAAGTCATCAGTCATAGTTAATAGGAAATCAGAAATAAAAACGCAGAAATATCAATAGTCATCAGTCGTAGATAATAGTAAGTCAAAATAAATGAACATCAATCATAGAATCCTTGCTCCTCAGATACTAATCCTTCTAGGTATGAAGAACTTGCTGCAGGGTAAAATGGACAGTAAATTATAGGCATCAATTCAGATAAGTTAGACCTTTTGAGAATTAACTTGGCAATTCTAATGTCCACACAAAATGGGTTTCTTAATTTATGTAACAGTGACTATGTTTAGTTCAGATAATCTATCATGATAAACTGAGTCATGGTTTATATGTACATGAATGACTGCTTTAAACGTGGTAAGATTTAAAAGAAATTTCAAGTTTTCACTTGCAAAGTAAGGGTCTTAATGTGATTACTTGATTTATGATTGGCTAAGTTTTCTGTGAATTATTATACATACTTGTAAATGTTTCCTAAGTAATAATATCATTACTATTAAATAAAATTATAAAGTTGTTCAAGTACAATAATTTTTTGGATAGTAAACTTAAAGATGAAAATAACTGAAGGGAATATTTTGTAGCATTTAATTCGGTAATTAATATTCTTTTCTGAAGCTTTTCAAGGTTATGCATTTTCTTTGTGAGAATACAATGAAATACGTTTCATTACAGCACTTTCATGCATATGTTTTTATTCATATATATATTCATATACACATGTTTTTATTGATTTTATTGCATGTGTGTAATGGAATTGTCCATTTTTGTCTAGATGATTACCAAGTTTATTCCCTTGCATGAACAAACAACTGGATACCCTGGAAAGACAGAACACCAAGACTTGTTGAAAATCAAATTAGTAACTGTATATATTCGAAATGGGAGAAGCTTGAGGCTGGAAGTCAGTTAAACAAGTGCTGGTTTGGATATTTTAAAGGCTCCTGGTGTCCTTTCCTTTCCAGTACTGGACTTGTCTAGATGACCAGCCAGGTGCTTTCCTTCCTGGCAGAGACTTCTGGGAAGAAGAAGACACCATCTCAGGGAGCCTGCTTTAGTTTTTCCTTTCTGTTTATCTTCTTATAACTCCTCCTCATGTGTATCTCTCTTTCTCTGTCTTTCTCTGTCTCTGTCTCTGTCTCTCTCTGTCTCTCTCTGTCTCTCTCTGTCTCTCTCTCTCTCTCTGTCTCTCTCTCTCTCTCTCTCTCTCCCTCTCTACGTGTGTGTGCGTGTGTGTGTGTGTGTGTGTGCACCTGCGTGTGTGTGCACATATGGCTGGCTAGGTGAGTGTGACTGGATGTGGATGTTAGTAGCATGTACGTGTAATGTGTTTTGATGTATCTAGGTCCACATAGGTACGGGTATATGTGCATATGTGTGCATGTGCCTGTAGAGACCACATGTTAATGTAGAGTGACTTTGATGAGTCTGCACTTTGTTTATTGAAACAGGGTTTGGCTTGTCTAGCTATCCATCTTGTCCCGGGGATTCCCAGTCTCCACCTGTCCAGTATATAGGTGAGCAGCCACACTCACTCACCACTGAGTACTGCAGATCTGAACTTCTGTCTTCACATTTGTGTGGCAAGTGCTTTATCAACTCCACTAACTACCAATCTCTATTATTTTTTAAAATAATGTTATTAAGGATTGGCTTTTATGCCCTTTATTTCTTTTTTAGTAAGTTCATTGGTGGCATACATAAAAGCTATTGGCTTTTAAATGTTGATTTTGCATCATTCCACTTTGCAGAAAATATTCATATATGAGTTTTCTGCTGAAGGCTTTTAAGCACAGGATCACGTTTTCTGCAAATAGGGATCATTTGACTTCTCCCTCTCTTATTTGTATCCCTGGTGCTTTGTAAACTAGTATAGCACTCCGTAAATCACTACACAGCTTTTCAAATATTGACTTATTATATGACCTAGCTGTCACACCCCTGGACAAATACTCAAAAGACCCTATGTCCTACTACTGAGAAACATACAATGCATGTTTATTGCTGCAATATTCACACTAGCTAAGAAATGGATCCATTTCTTTCCATTATGAACTTCATAGTAAAATGTTACATATATATATATATATATATATACATATATATATGTATATATATATATTCATGCATGCATATATACATACATACATACGTCATACATACATATATGCTGATATTCTAGTCAACAGAAAATGTAGCTTAAATCATGGTATTTGGAGACTAATGGATGGAAGGAGAGATTGTTATGTTATGTGAAGTAACACAGATTTAGAAAGAGGGAATTAACATAGGTTTTCCTTCATTTCCGTTTCAGATATTTTTTATATATTTTTATGCATGTGTGTGGTTGAGTGGCTGTAGTTCATTAAAGTCAAAAATGAAGTATAAGAGAAGAAAAGAAATTTTTAGAAGAAAAATAGAAAATCATAACAGAATATACAGCATATAAAAATAT
>NW_021620264.1:0-4731 GCF_004785775.1 Grammomys surdaster
TTTTCACAACAGCGTACTCTACAATATCATAAAAGGAAACATAGTGCAAATATCCCTTAAGAATGTAATTAACGTGATAAGGCCTACTTACAAGGGAGATGTCTCCAAAACTGTAGAAGACCACATACTGGAGAGAAATCTTATTAATATAATCCATGTGACAAAAGGCTTTTTACAAAGTTATTTTCTGCAAAAGTATAAAAGAGCCCATGTTGGAGAAGAACTATGAATGTAATTGTACTGGTTGGTTTTGTGTGGAACTTGACATGGGCTGGAGTTATCACAGAGAAAGGAGCTCCATTTGAGGAAATGCCTCCATGAGATTCAGCTGTATGGCATTTTATGAATTAGTGATAATTTGAGAGGGCCCACTGTGGGTCTCATTATTCTTGGGATGGTAGTCTTGGGTTCTATGGGACTTTGTTATTTTCCAAGAACTACAACTTCAGCATTCCAGGAAGTTACCTGTTCCCTGGGCAGGTGAGTCATATAGGTTAATTTTGGGCATTACACAACCTTGATCTGTTGACATCATAATCTCTTCGCCTATACACATTGTTCCTCTAATAAGTAGTGTGATGTCAAGCCAGGGGAAGCAAACCAGTAAATAACATCCTTCCATGGCCTCTGGGTCAGCTTCTGCTTTTTGACTTGCTTAGTTCCAGTCCTGACTTCCTTTGGTGAGGAACAGCAACTTGGAAGTGTAAGCTCAATAAACCCTTTCCTCCCCAACTTCCTTATAGTCCATGATATTTGTACAAGAATAGAAACCCTGACTAAGACAGTATTCAGTGTGTTAAAGCCTTTGCACTTCCTACTTCTTTCCAAAACATAAAAGACCCATACTGGAAGGAAACCTCACAAATGCAATCAATGAGTTAAAGACTTTTCACAACTTTGTAGTCTGTATTATTATAAAACAGCACATAATAGAGAGAAATCTTATGAATGTAATCAGTGTTCTAAAGCATTTGCAAGTCATGGTCATCTGCAGTCTTATAAAAGATCCATACAATAGATAAATCACATGAATCCTATCGATGTGGTTCAGCCTTTGCATATCATTGTTCTTTAAAGACACAAAAATATCACTCTGGAGAGAACCCCTGTTAATGTAATCACTGTGGTAAAACCTTGTGAATTCACTCTCATCTGCAAACACATAATAGAACACATTCAAGAGAGCACCCTTCTCAAAGTAATTAGTGTATTAAGCTCTTGGGAGTTACAGTTATCCCCCAATACATAAAGCAACACATAATGTAGAGAAACTGCATGAATGTCATGAATGAGTTAAAGCCTTTCCAAGACAGTCACCTCTGAATACACAAAAGAAAATGTGCAGGAGAGAAACCTCATGAATTTAGTCAATGTTAGAAAGCATTTGCATATCACAGTTGTCTCCAAAAACATGAAGGCGCACATGGTGGAGAGAGGTCCTATGAATGTAATGCATGTGGTACAGCCTTTGCATGTCACTGTCCTCTCCAAATACTTGAAGGAATACACACTTTAGAGAAACCTTATGAATGAAATGAGCATGGAAAAGCCTGTTTATATCACTATAGTTTCCAAAGACATAAAAGAACACATATTGGACAGAAACCCTGTGAATGTACTCAAGCTGGAAAATCCTTTACATGCCACAGTAGTCTCAATACAAAAATGAACACACATTAGAGAGAAATATTGTGAAAATAATCAGAGTGTTAAGCCTCTACATGTCCTAATCATATTTAAATGCATGAAAGAATTCATAGTAGAAGTAAACTGCTTTGATTTGAATATGCTTGGACCAAAGAAGTGGCAATATTCAGATGTTTGGCCTTGTAGAAGTAGATGGTACTGTTGTGAAGGAAGTGAATTCCTATGATGGTGGTCTTTGGAGCTCTGGCCAGGATAAAACAGACCCTCCTACTGTTTGGCTGGAAGACTGTGCCTTCCTGGATGCCACCTCATGAAGATGTAAAACTCTGAGCTCTATCTCCAGGATCATGGCTGCCTGCATGCTGCTATCCTTCCTGGTATGATGGTAACTGACTAAACATTTGAAACTGTAAGCCAGGCCCAATTAACTACTTGCCTTTAAAACAGTAGCCTTGGGCACAGTGTCTCTTCTTAGCAATGGAAATTCTATCTAAGACAGAAGTTGGTACCTCAGACATAAGTATTGCTATGATAGTCTTGATGATGTTTTTCTTTGGAGCAATGTGGATTTTTAGACCTTGGATTGGTACATACATTAAGTGGAACTCAATGGTCCATTCTACTAGGGAAATGGAACACATGCATATGTACTAAGTTTGATTTGAATTTTGTACATAGTTTTTATGATGTTTTGCTGAAGAATGTTGCTGCCTTTTTCCCTTGTCTGAAGAGTGTCCTTGAGGCTAAGCTAAGGACGTTTATGTTGATTGCCTTGACAAATAAAGTCTCAGGAAAGCCAAGCTTAGCCTTTTTCTTGTGTATACTCATGGTGATTCTTTTGATCAGACATAGGAATCTTAGAAATGAAAAATTTAAAATGTTAGATTCAAAGAGAAAAGGCTCACCAGGAAGTTGAATGAAGCTAAATCCTGTAATCAAACCTATATGATGGTATTAAAGAAATGGTGATGTTATGCCAAGATTCCATTCACCTATATTTAAATTCCATTCTAAATATAGGGATGTTAAGTTGTATGAATGAGAACTGTATCATGATAGGGATTATTATTACCTGGTTATTGTTTCCATGTGTACATAAGGAGATACAAGTATGTGTCAAATTGACAAAGGATAGATTGTCATTATGATTCTGGGTTTTGAATTTAAGATCTAAAAGAAAATACTTAGGTCCAGGCATGTCCATGCCTTACATCCCAGGAGAAGAGAGTCAGCAGATTTCTGGTTCAAGTCCTCCTGGTCCAGGAAAAGTTTTAGGTAAAGAAATCCTTAGACAAAGTGTTACACACCTTTTATCCTGGCATTCAGGAGACAGAGCCATGCACATCTCTGAGTTCAAGGTTAAACTACTAAGTTCC
Source organism: Grammomys surdaster (assembly GCF_004785775.1). Taxonomy (NCBI): domain Eukaryota; kingdom Metazoa; phylum Chordata; class Mammalia; order Rodentia; family Muridae; genus Grammomys; species Grammomys surdaster. Next base: position 3,024 of record NW_021620264.1, read on the forward strand.
AGTACTGCCAAGCTTAGGTAGTGAAGTTAGTTGAAAGTTAGAAAGCTGGTGATAATGTAATAGAAGGGGTGATGTTCCAGCACCAGCAAGCAGAGGAACTCAGCAGCTTTGTCCATATGCCTCTGTCTTTAGAGGCAAGACTAGAAGGGACTACTGACACAGTTGATACTGGTTAACTATAGTTAAAAAAATTTTCAGTGTTGAAGAGGAACCATCATCACTGAGGTGAAATCTTAGGGGAGTGTTTTCTGAGAGGACAATGAAGCTGTGTTCCAGAGATAGTAAAGGTTGTACCTTATGGTACAGATAGTTTTGGTTATGTGTAAATATCACTAACATAGCACCATTTTTAAGGCATGAATGTACTATGAAGAACAACTAAGGCTTGGCCCCATGAAGGGAGTGTATGAAAGGAAAGCAGTGAAACCTAGTTTCAGCAGGAGGACCCAGCATATTGAAGATGTCAGTGCCATGGGATGAGTAGAAAGACCATCAGCAGCAGTAGGCTGGAGTCAACCAGAACCTAGAGTGCTATAGAGAGAAGAGCTGGAGAAGTGACCATTTTTATTTTATGATGCACAGAAGATCATATGTGGATCCCAGATATGGGAACATGAAGCTGTAATATTGAAGTTACCTTGGAGACCCCAAGATTTTGAGGTGCCAGAGCTGTGGGGCACCTGCTCAGGAAAACTGCTTTCAGGGAGTAAAACCAGCCAAAGAGAAAGAATTGTGCTGCAGTGAAGAAAGCACAAAGGAGTCATAGATTTGAAGAACTCTTTGACACCAGACGTGGAGATGCAGATTTTGGAGATTACTCTGCTGGTTTTTGGTCTTCCTTTGGTTCAGTATTTCCTCACAAGGGCATTTAGGAATGATGAAGAATACTTCCTGTGAATTTGAACCTATACGATGTGCTATTTGTTTTGATAATATAGGGGATTACAGTTACATGATTAGATGAATCTATGAAGAGAATTTGAACTTTGGACTTTTAACATTTTTGCACTGCTATAGATGATGGAGACTTTTTCATTTGAACCTCATGTATTTTGCCTTGTGCTATTTTAACATATGGTCCCCATACACTCATGTGTTTGAACAAGCATATGGGGACCAGGAAGTGGAATGTGGTAGTTTAAATAAAGGAATGATATTTTCACTCCTGCTTTTCTTTTTTTTTAATTTTTTTATTTGATAGTTTATTAAGATTTCAGATATAATTCCCTATCTCTATTCTCCCTGACCCCGCAGGAATCCCCCTATCACACCCCACTCCTCCTGCTTCTATTAGGATATGCCTCCAGCCACCCTCCCCCTTCCACCACCACATCCAGAATTTCCCCCACACTGGGGCATCCAGCCTTCACTGGACTAAGGATTTCCTTACCCACCTATGACTGACAATGTCATCCTCCCCTACATGTGCAGCTGTGGCCATGGGTCCCTCCCTATTTGCTTCCAGGTTTGTGGTTTAGACCCTGGGAGATCTGGTTGGTTGGTATTGTTGCTCTCCCCATGGAGCCATAAACCCTTTCAGCTTCTTTTCCTCCTATTGAGTTACCCTGTCCAGACTCAGAATGAGGTCTATTGCCTTTTGTGTCTTTGGTCTTATTTGGCTGTCTCCTCTTGGAGGTATGTTCTTTTCTGAAGAGGAAATGGAGCAGGGAGAGTGGATCTGAGGAAGAGGGAAAGTAGGCTAGACTTA
>NW_021620265.1:0-2882 GCF_004785775.1 Grammomys surdaster
TCAGAGAGCTGCCTGCCTCTGCCTCCCAAGTGCTGGGATTAAAGGCAGGTATTGCCAAGCAAGGATGTTGTATTTACTAAGTTACAAATCTTTTGAAAGAACAGCTACTGGTTTAGGATATACGAACTGGTGGGCTGGATTTTCCATACTGAAAAACAAACATGAAAACATTGGTTCATCTCGCCATCATCAAAAACCATGTTCTTATGTCTGTGACATGCTCTCAGGTGATGCCACTGCTGGGCTTTAAGTCATGGGGTAGCAATATTTTAGGGCAAAGTTAAAACAAAGGATTAGAAAATTCTGGAAAGGATTGGCCAACAGCATATGTTTGGGTGTTTCACTGGCTTTGGAGATGTTGAGTTGCCAGGAATATAAACCCCAGAAAATCCTGTCGAATCAGGTATCTGTAACTTTGAGGCCTGTGGGCTTTAAGACACTGAACAACAGTTTACTTTTTATTATTTCATCACTTGTTCATTAAAATCGAACGACTATTTATTAGGCAACTACCATGTGTCAAGTAGCCCTTCTTAAAGAAGGAATTAACTTCTACTTTCTAGTCAGCCTTATTTGTCCCCCTCTGGAGCTCCACTTCTTACCATCCTAATGTTACCTGACTAGTACATTTCACACGGCAATGCATGTGAGTGAGAAGGGCTAAGGAACAAAAAATGTTCTTGGCAGAAGAGATCCATGTATGACTTAACAATGTATAGATAGATATTCTCACAAAAGTTAATGAAGTAACCATGGTAATTCAATATTCTTTTCTTGAGATGCAAAGGGTTGTGCAGAAGGCTTTGTACACAGGTATATTAATTATATATTATATATTATATATTATATATTATATATTATATATTATATATTATATATTATATATTATATATTATATATTGGGGATATTAGCCTTCTATTGGATGTAGCGTTAATGAAGATCTTTGCTCAGTCTTTAGATTGCTGTTAACAACCTCTAGAACAAAAAGAAATAAACACATACAAGAGAAGTAGAAGGCCGGAAACAGTCAAAATCAGGGCTGAAATTAACCGATTAGAAACAAAGGGAACAATATAAAGAATCAACAAAACCAAGAGCTGGTTCTTTCAGAAAATCAACAAAATAAATAAATCCTTACCCAAACTAACTAGAAGGCACAGAGGCAGTATCCAATTTAACAAAATCAGAAATGAGAAGAGACAAACAACAGAAAGTGAGGAAGTTGAAAAAAATCATCTCATCTTACTACAGAAGACTATATTTGACATAACTGAAAAATCTAGATGAAATGGATGATTTTCTAGAGAGATACCATGTACCAAAGTTAAATTAAGATTTAGTAAACTAAACAGTCCCATAACCCTTAAAGAAATAGAAGCAGTCATTAAAAACCTCCCAACCCCCCCCCAAAAAAAAATCCCAGGGCCATATGGTTTTAGTGCAGAATTCTACCAGATCTTCAAAGAAGAGCTAATACAAATATTCCCCCAAACTATTCCACAAAATAGAAATACAAGGAACACTATCTAATTTATTCTATGAAGAACAATAACTCTGATACCTAAATTACACAAAGACTCAACAAAGAAATAGAACTTCAGGCCAGTTTCACTTATGACAGTGTTTGTTGTCATTTGTACTCTTAATGATGGCCATTCTTACTTAGGTCTTAAATGATACAAATTCTATAAAATTGTGCATACAAAAAGAGTACCACAAGATATTTTTGACACATATACACATTACATAATGTTCTTATCAGATAGACACATCATGCATACAGATCTTTTGAAATTATTAATGTATCTCAAGATGTGCTTGGAAAAAATAGAATAGGCCAATTTTGTTCCACCTGTTTGCTCTTAGTATTCTCAATATAGAAGCATAAATATTCACTTAAATTTTCATCACTGAAACATAAGAAAGTAGAAAGGAGAAAGAAAATGATGAGGAAGAAGAAGAGAAATGAAAGAGGAGAATAGGATGAAAAAGAAAAAGGGGGCACACACACACATATACACAGAGCAAAGATATCTGCCAGAACATCCACAAAAGTTGATTCTTGGAAAGACATTAAAACTTAAACATAGTCAACTTCTACAAACCGGGCTTTAGATAAAACTATCAAAAGTAATTTTACTAAGATTAGCTGCTTTAAAATTTGTGCAAAGGTCAAAGCCTGATCTCACTGATATCACTTAAAAGTATTTTCTCTGGTCTTGCTCTAATATATATTTAAAAGTTCAAGGGTAACGTCCAGGTGGTAATATGTTTGGAACCTCTTAGTTAAAGGTTACTTTGGAAAATGAAGTGTTAGCCTTTTAAAACTATGAAAAGTAATTTTAAACACTGTCAATCATGTCCTATGAGTACCTTATGAAGAATAGTGTCAAAGAGCATTTAACATGTATAATCAAGTTCCAAGTCTCTATCAAGTGATATATTTTTTAGTGTTTTGATTTTTAAGTAGAATTTCATTTTTAGCAGAAATCATACAATTTTGTGGAGAAATGAGGTTAGAAGGCACCTGCTAGAACAACTTAGAATGTAGAGTGTTCTGGCAATAGGCGTCCTCCCAGGACTCTCCTCAAAGCCCCAGTCACTTCCTTATTCCTCAGGCTGTAGATGAGGGGGTTCAGAGCTGGGGTGACAATTGTATAGAAAACAGAGAAGATATTGTCTTGTTTGGGGGTGTGAAAGGAACTGGGTAGGACATACATGAAAGAAGCTCCCCCATACCACATGCCAACCACAGTTAGGTGTGAGGAACAGGTAACAAAGGCTTTCTTTCTACCGTCATGTGAAGGCATGTGGAGCACAGTGAGCAGAATTAGTATATAAGAGGAAAGAATGGCAGCAAGAGGGAGAAGTAGGAAGATCA
>NW_021620266.1:0-198 GCF_004785775.1 Grammomys surdaster
TGACTGAGGCCAGCCTGTGGGTATGGAGGTATACATGATACTGCAAGTATACTTCTTAAGGAAAACCCATCCTTATATGTAGCACCATCCTTTTGAAAGCAGCCTACTCACTGCCACCATATGCTCTGGATGATCATGGAGCTTTCAATATCTACCAGGGGTGTCCAAACTGTGGCCTGTAGCCCACATGAAGTCCAG
>NW_021620266.1:208-4631 GCF_004785775.1 Grammomys surdaster
AGGGAATTAGCCTCCTCTGGTGACTAAGGGTACCAGACACACAAGGTGCACAAACATACATGAATGCAGAACAGCCTGTGGTTGTTTGAAAAAAAATGGTCTCTATTAGGCCCATAGGGAGTAGTACTTGAAAGATTAGAAGGCTGGTATAGTAGTTATGGCCTTGTTGGAGGAAGAGTGTCTTATTCTCTCTTTTTTTGTTACCTGCGGATCAAGATGTAGACCTGTCAGCTACCTCTTCAGCACCATATCTGCCTCCATGCCACCAAGCTACCCTCCATGACAACAATGGACTAAATCTCTAATCTGTAAGCTAGCCCCAATTAAATGTTTTTCTCTATATGAGTTGTCAAGGTAATGGTGTCTCTTCACAGCAATAAAAACCCCAAATAAGACAGAAGTTGATACTAGGGACTGTGATAGACCTGATCATGCTTTTGTTTGGAAAAGTGTGGACTTTGGGACTTTGGGTTAGGAAAGCTGTGGAATGCTTTAAGCACAGCTGAATAGACCACCCTAGAAGGAAGACAGAAGACTGTGATGCTAAGGGTGATTTGACCTGAGAGGGCCTGGCTCAAGAGGATTCAGTTAAGAAGAATTTTATTATGTGGCCTAGAAACTGTTCTTGTAATATTTTAGTGAAGACTGTCACTGCTCTCTGCCCTTGTCCAAGAAAAAAAAAAAATCTGCCTGTGGCTAAATTGAAGAGTTTTGGATTAATTATAGTGGCAAAGGAAATCTCAAAACAGTGTAGTATTGACTGTTGTGTAGTTACTAGTGTCACTTTTATGCAGGCCTATGAAGAACAGGAGCAAGCTGAGCAAGGAAAAATACAAAAGTAACATTTGAGGAGAAAAGAAGCATCAGAAAGTGTAAACAGATTAAAGAAAACCCTGATGGTGAATGGAATCATGGGAGTGGTAACCTCAGAGCAAGACACTATCTAGCTAAGCCTCCAATTTGTAAAAAGGAATTAAAGAAAAGTGAAAGGGAATTAAAGAAAAGTTTAGGGCTAGGCATGGTAGTGTACACTTTTAATCCCAGAGTTTAAGGCCAGCCTGGTCTGCAAAGCAAGTTGCAGGACAGCCAAGCTTATGCAATGAAGGAAAGCATCTCAAACAGAAAGATTGTGAAAAACTATTTGAATGAGAGACCATGTGGATGGAATGAGGGCCCCACCAAGCAACATAACATGGCTGCTTCAGCCATGTGGTTCTGACTGTAGAGTCAAGGATACAAGAGAGGGGTTATGGAATCTCCTGTTGTGACTAGGGAAAGCTAAGGAGACCAGGCATGTGTCAGGGGTGTCCTTACATGGAGGCCTAGAGATGCCATTGTTCGAAGCTATGAAGGTGAAGCCTGGATTGCCTTGGAGACCCCAAAATGCTGGGGATGCCAGAGATGGGAGATACTTTCAAAGGAGAGCTGCTAATAGAGACCCGAATCAGCGAGGTGTATTGCAGTCAACAAAGATGAAAGGAGTTGGAGGTCTGAAGAATATTTTGACATCAGACATGGAGATACAGAGCTTGGAGTTTGCTCAGCTGGTTTTCAGTCCAGTATTTCTTCACTGTGTTCCCCTTTAGAATTATAATGTATATCCTATGCCGTTATGTTGAGGCCCATGGTGAACAACAACAAACAGCTTTAGAACTCATGGAATGTGGCCTACCAGTTAGCACAATCATGACAGGTGTGCCTCAGAGAGGCAGAGCTCCAAGTACTATATGTCCTGACGACTTCATGCTGTTATGAAAATCACTCCATTGTCCTCTCAGTCATCAGCCGCTCCTAATCTATGAATGTATAAAAACTGTAAGGGATCTTCCAGTCCCTGACTGGGTAGTATCATTGGCACTTACAATAATAGTGACTGATCTTTTTCAAGCATTGCTGCTGGAGCAGATTAATGATTCATCTATAACCCTCAGTAAGACTTAAAGATATAGACGTTTAGTAACATTCATCACTCTTAGAATTTGGAGATATAGGTTGTTAGTAAAGTTAGTTTAAGACATTTTTGCTAGCATATTTGACATAGAGAATTTTAGAGAACAATCTGGAGTTTAGAAAGGAACATTCTTAATAGTTGGGCTAGGAAATTTTTGAGGTCAGGGAACAAGAACAATGGCAATCCAACATTGGCTGACATGACTCTCTTGCTAACGCTGGGCTAATGACCAAGGTGATGATTAATTTCCTGTACCCATTTTTGCCCTCAGCTTCCTGGTATTGATTTAATAAAAAATTGTTAATTAGTAGATGTGACTGATAGTTTTTATATATAAGTTTAGATTTGTGATTCCTTTAAGATTTTTATAAGATTACTTTGTAAGGTAAATAATGAAAATATTCTTTCTTTGTTACTGTCAATTGCTGTCTGCCAGTAAAAAATCTGGTTGAGAAAATTAGCTTGCTTGCTTATACTTTGATAATATATAACAAGTTGCTTGGTTACAAATGCATGTGGATTTTTTCAAAATATTTTTTTCATACATAATATGTAAAGCATTTGGTCATGAGATGATATTGGAAAATAGGTTTTCTTTTCTTTTTTTTTTCTATGTATACTCACTGTAATTGTTCACTTAAAGAAAGATAGAATGTAGTCACATTGTCATTTTTATACTGCTTGAGAGATTTTGATGAGTGATATAAGCTTTGGGGAAAAATAAAGTTAAGAGAACTTGTGTAACTATGAAGAAGATTCTGTGTCCATGTGGTCTGCTGATTCCATGCCCCCTACTTCAGACCTTGATGTGTCAAAGCCGGACTTTAGCATCTTCATATGTTGGAAGTATGTTATCTGCTTTTTGATTTTGATTTTGCAGGGATTAAAGTTAAAAGATTAGACGAGTCTCAGAAGAAGCTTTTAACTTTTAAACAAGTTTGAGATTGATATAGACTATGAGGACTTTTGAGGTTGGAGTAGATGCATTTTGTATTATGATATGGCCAAAAGCTCATGGGGTCCAGGAAGTAGAATTTGGTAGTTTGAATAACATAGCCACCATAGGCCTCTAGGGAGTTGGGCTATTAGGAGACTTACCCTTGTTGGAGTAAATATGGCCTTGTTGGAGGAAGTGTGTTTCATGTGCTTCTCCTGCTGCCTGAGGATCAAGAGGTAGGACTCTCAGCTACCTCTAGCACCATGTCTGACTGCATGCTGCCAACTTTCCTCCCATGGCAATAATGGCCTTGACCTCTGAACTGTAAGCCAGCCACAGTCAGACGTTTTTCTTTATAAGAGTTGCCATGGTCATAGTGTCTCCTCACAGCAATAGAAACCCAAATTAAGACACAGCCAGACACAAAATTAATTTAAAAGAAAAAAACCTCTACAGGAACTGAAGACTAACATTACATCCCGAGGAATCTGTCCTCTATACTCGTCTCTTTTCTCTTTCTGGCTTCATCTGTTGGAAAACACTCTGTAAACACTGATGGAAATATTTGCTGCCAATGCCAAACCTACACCTTTAGCATTGCAGTGCGAGCTACATGTCTGGGGTGCCCAGTACGCCACTCAGGGGAGGCAGAACACAGCCCATAATAGGGGTCTCAGTCGACATTTCCCCGTGTGAGAGACAGAGATGGATGCTGTGGTTCCCAGTCACCTGTGTACAAAGGTGCTGCCAGCATCACTGGGACTTCAGGACAGGGGTCTGAAGGTCTGAGCTTTCCCTCTCCAGGCAGGAAGGGAAGCCTGAGACCTTGATGTAAGCAAACTTCAATTTGGTTCCAAGTAAGTGCCAAGAGTAAGGAGGGGTTGGGGAAAAAAATGCCTGCTCTAGTAGATTTAGCATCTTTATGCTGAAGGCCCCCCCTGAGGTGATCCTTGATGAAGGAGCTGGTCCTTGTTTGTCCAAACTGCTTAATTTGATGATGGATGTGAATGCATACACCTTACTCAGGGTAAATCAGGAATAAATACCTATTTTGGAAAGGAGTGTCTCATTTGGCTAAACATTTGGGTCCAATCTAGACACCTCATTAGCATGGAGAACTCCAGGTTTTTGTGCTATGTGACCCACTGTCATGGTCCTCTCAGGGGGGTGTCATGGTTACATATTCCAGATCAGGTAGTTTGGCAGGGAATGGGTTCCACACCTGCCATTCTCAATTTTGAGATTCCCTGGAGTTTTAGCCTTACCAGTTCTTCTGTCTGGTGGCATAGTCCACTCACCTCACATTCCAGTACAAATTGATGCTGAGGTCAACAATTCCTTCAAACAGCTCATTTAATAGTTCTGGTTTATCCCCTTAGTACAAAAGCATGCATACAAACCAGTGGAAATAGGCAGGGAAATGAGAAGATAGTAAAACCTGCAGTGTCTGCCTAGTTTGAGCTTTAGATAGGAATCACCTACCTCAGTGTTTCTTAGATGGGATGGTTTTGTCTAGAGTCATTGTGGTAGTTAAA
>NW_021620267.1:0-5378 GCF_004785775.1 Grammomys surdaster
ATTTTTTGAATCCATTCCTCAGTTGAAGGACATCTGGGTTCTTTCCAACTCCTGGCTATTATAAACAAGGCTGCTATGAACATAGTTGAGCATATGTCCTTGTTATACGTTCAAGCATCTTCTGGGTATATGCCTAGGAGTGGTATAGCTGGATCCTCAGATAATGTTTGGTTCAATTTTCTGAGGAACCACCAGACTGATTTCCAAAGTAGTTGCACCATCTTGCAGTCCCACCAACAAAGGAGGAGTGTTCCTCTTTCTCCACACCCTCGCCAGCATCTACTATCACCTAAGTTTTTAATCTTAGCCATTCTGACTGGTTTGAGATAGAATCTCAGGAGATGGCTCAGCTGTTAAAGGCTAGGTTCACAACCAAAAATATAGTTCCATTATTCTTAACTGGTGTGTGTTTATGTGAAAAGTACACTCCTAATTTTCTCCCTTCTATTCCTTCTCTAACTTTGTAGCAGTACATACCCCCATCATACTTTATGTGTTCTTTAACCATAGGTAGTGATTGATTACAGAGAAAATCTGTTTTACCTATGGTTATTTCAATCTTTCAACTATCTGCTCCATGGTGACCTCTGAACCTTGAGAGGAGGGTTTACTCTTGAGGTTTAAGTAAGAAAGGCTTCAAATAAATTTTAGAATTTGAACACTTGGTTTCAAATTTTTAATGTTGCTTGGAGTCCTGGGATAGGGGATAGGAAGAAGTATATCATCACAGTCAGAAACTCTGGGAAAGTATCATCTCACTACCACCAGTTTATTCTCTCTGCATTCTGCTTTCTGTTCAAGATGTGAACACATAATATTCTTATCTAATCTGTACTAGAAAATGGACTTAAGAAGCAACCTGGTTTATCCATTCTAATATTCAACAAACGAGATTTCAAACCAAAATAAATTCATGGAGACAAAAAAAGTCAACTCATATTCATTAATGAAAGATTAACCAAGGCGGTCTTTTGATTCTTACTATCTATGTCCCAAATGCAGGGGTACTGACATTTGTAAACAAAATGATTAGTACTAATGCTTAAATAACATAGCTTTTTACCAGACTGTTAAAGAAGGGATAATGCCAATGATACTCAAATAAATTCACAAAACATAAACAGATAGAATATTTCCAAATTCATTTCATGAGGTTATAGTTACCTTGACACCTAAACCACAAAATGATTTAACAAAGAAAGAGTATTACAGACCAATTTCTCTCCTGAACATAAATGCAAAAATAATCATAGTAAAATACTCCCAAACCAAAACATAGCAACATCATGCATCATGATCAAATATGTCTCCTCCCAAAGGTGCAGACATGGTTCAACATACAAAAATCAGAAATGTACTTCATCATATAAACAAACTGAAAGAAAAAAAAAACAAGATGACCTCATTGGATTCTAAAAAAGGCTTTCAAAACTATCCAGAACTCTTTATATAAAAGTCTGGAAAACATTAGGGATACAGGGCCTTACCTAAACATAATAAAATCAATTTACAGAAAGCCAATAGACAAAATCAAATTAGAGGGAAAGAATTTCAAAGAAATTTCACATAAATAAGGAACAAGAAAAGGCTGTTATGTTTCTCATACTCATTCAATATATTAATTCAATATTTAGGAGGAGCAATAAGAAATCTGAAAGGGATCAAAGGGATATAAAATGTGAAATCAAGCTGAGAAAAAAATCAGGGAAAGAATACCTCTCAAAATAGGCACAGATAATACATAAAATTATTGTAAAATTGTAAGCAAACAAATGATATTCTTGTGTGACAAACCTTCAAGTCTTCGAAGAAAGAAATTGAAGACAATATCACAAGTTAGCTCTCTTATGTGCATGGATTGGTCAGAATAACATAGCAAAAAAATTGACAAACAAGCAAATGCAATCTACAAATTCAAAACAATTTCTATAAAAATTCCAAGTCATATCTTTCAGATCTTAAAAGGGCACTATACAGATTTATATAAAAAGAAAAAACAAATCTAAAGAATACAACAAAAGTCAAAGCAAACAACACAGGATAGCTAAAACAATCCTATACAATGAAAGAACAACTCGAATATGTTGTTCTGATTTCAAGCTATACAAAAGAGCTATAGGAACAAAAATGGTGTGGTATTGGCATAAAAACAGATCAGTTGATCAATGAAATTGAATTGATGTCTAGACATAAATCCATACACATATGGAAACTAATGTGTAACACAGAAGCTTGAAATACACAATAGAAAGCAGAAAGCATCGTTAACAAGTGGTGCTAGTTTAACTGGATGCCAGCATATATAAGAATGCCAATTAAGTCATACCTCTCAAATTCAACAAAACTCAAGTCCAAGTAGATTAACTATATCAACATAAACAAATACACTAAACCTAATCAAAAAGAAGGTCAGGATTAATCTTGGATTTACTGGTACAGAAGACAACTTCCTGTCAGACCACTGAGAGCAGAGGCATTATTAAGAACAACATTAAATATACTGGAGCTTGTGAAACAGAGAAGATTCGGTAAGGCAGAGAACACCAAAATGACAAAAACAGTACCCCACAGAATGGGAAAAGATTTTCATCAGCTCCATATCTGACTGAATGCTAATTTCCAATATATATAAAGGACTCAAGAAACCAGACATCAACAAATCCAACAATACCATTGAAAATGGGATACATTATCTCAATAGAGAATTCTCTAGATGATTTAAATTGCCTAGAAATGCTTTAAAAGTGCTCAACATCTCTAGCCATCAGGAGAATGCAATTTAGAACTATTTGCTGATTCCATCTAACACCTATCAGAATGCCTAAGTTTAAGCCCCAAGGGACAGCACGAGGTGGCAATGATTTGAAACAAGAGGAACACTTCTCAATTGCTAGTGGAAGAGCAAACTAGTACAGCCAGTATGAAAATCAACATGATTGTTCCTCAGATTATTGGAAATTGTTCTACTTGAAGGCACAACTATATCACTCTTGAGCATATACCCAGAAAACTCTCCATATTACCACAAGGACACTTGTTCAAACATCTTCATTATAGTTTTATTCATAATGACCAAAAACTGTAAACAATCTAGATATTTCTCAACTATGAATAAATAAATGTATAAAGAATAAGTGGCACACTTACACGATGAAATACTACTCAGTGGTTAGAAATAATGACATCTTTAAATTTGCAGAAAAATGGATGGAACTAGAGAAGATTATACTAAGTGAGACAGAAATAAAGACAGACAGGTAACCAGAAAGACAAACATTATAAGTACTAACTTATATTTGTACATTAGCTATAAAATAAGGAAAATCATGCTATAATCCTCAGATCCAGACAGACTAGGCAAAATAAGGAGGGCTAAAGACAGGTCAGGGGATGGGGGAGACTTATGGGTCTCCATGGCAATAGGAAATAGATTAAATTTTATTGAAGGATTTGAGTCAAGTGTTGATGAAAACTGGAGGAATATATCAGTGGGTGGTAAAGATGGAGGCACAGAGTACAGGAAGAGGTATCTTTCAAAAATACAAGATAAATAAATCCATTTGAAATCATTTGACTGTAATGGAGATTGGAATGTCAAAAGGTATTAAGAAAAACAAAGAACACTAAATAGTACTTACATTAATAAGCACTGTGAAGAAAACAATTGAAAAATCATTTATCTAAATTTAATTTTCAACAAAGACATGTATCATAAAGTACGAAATTCCAGAAAAAATGATAAAAGTTTAGCTTAAAAATAACAAGCAAATGTAACGTATATTATTATTATCAAGAAATACGTTAACATAATGAAAAATCTTCACTGGGAAATGAATTATATTTGTCAATTTCTAGAAAAAGTCTGGGAGAATACTGTAGTTTTCAGTGAGAAGACATCAAAATGCTTCTAATTTTTATTAAATAAAAGAGGAAATTAAGAATACTACAGCCAGTATTCTCAAGATCTCTAACCAAAGCTTGTGAATCCCGTGTCATGTTACAGATCAAAAACCTCTGTTTTCTAGCCTCAGGATAAAGATCTCTTATTTATCTTCCATTTATGGATTTTGGTTCACTACATTTGTAGTCATCATGACAACAGACAGCAGCCATCCCATCCATGCCTTGGCCATTTGAACCAGAATTATATCACCTTCTGTAAAAATGAAAAAAAGGAACCTCAGCATTAAAATGTCTACATAATATAAACCAGCCCTTAATCAACTGAAGATCCACAAACAGAATGCCAAGTTGGGGTGGATATTGCCCTCAGGTCAATTCTCAGTTACTTCGATTTAATATCCGTGGACATTTGATTTAGATCCAATCTGCTTCCTGATATATATTTGTGAACCCTAAATATGACCTCGTACATTTTGAGGTTTCCATTCTCAGTTTATCATATTTCTTCAAAATGTTCCCCATGAGAGTGAACCACAAAACAAAGTCTAATCTAGGTCTCTTTGAGGCTCTCTTTCATAATGCTATTAATCAATATCGCTTTAAGTTACAAACCAGAAAAATCTTAAGACAAGGGCATAAGGGAGTCCTATTTCTCACAAAAATGAAAAAAGAATTTTTTTCTAAGACTCATAATAATATTCCTATCCTCTGAAATCTACTGAGCCAAGCCCCTTTAGCTAAAATAACTCTTAGCACCACTCTGTCCTGCTGCTAATAATTCAGCATACTAAGCTCCATTTAAGCATCCAAACTGCCAGAATCGAATTTCCTACAAACAAAAACATGGACAGACCTATCACAATGATAACCCAGTCTCTGGTACCCACATCTTTGTTAGTTAAGTATTCATCACAATGAAGAGATCCCATGAGTAAGACAACTCCTATTTAGAATGATAGTGAATTTGGACTGACTTACAGTCTAAAGACTCCTTCTATTATCACTAAGGGAGAAATGAGGGCAGCATTTAGAAAGACATAGTGCTAAAGGTGCCAAGGAAGGCAGATTATTCTCTCCCACAGGCTGCCAGAAGGATGGTTTTAACCAAGTTGGCCTGACCTGAGATTTTTATGAAACCCACATTGTGACACACTTCCTATGACAAAGTGACCCCATCCTCAGTAAGGCCACATATCTGATTAGTGCTAAATTCTTGTAAGTTAAAGATAGTGAAATAATCAAAGCCATTCCCTGGCACTAATTTGCTTGTGCAAACCAATGAGAGTATGGGGGCGATACCAAGCCAAAGGACCTTAGAAACTATCCAGTGCCAAAATACCCATAGTCTAGTCCAGACTCAACAAAGTTCAGAATCCTAAATGTCCTTTTCTCTTCCTGAACTCTCTAAAATTCATTCCAGCATCAAATAAAAGCTTAACATCAGATCACATATGTATAACATCATAGGGTATATA
>NW_021620268.1:0-10620 GCF_004785775.1 Grammomys surdaster
AAAGAAAGAAAGAAAGAAAGAAAGAAAGAAAGAAAGAAAGAAAAGAAATACACTCTGAGCATTTTGAATTGAATGAAGCTATTTTATTTCCTTCACTGAGAAGTGTCTAATGTGTGTTTAATATTCCTGGATTCCCTAGTACACTGTGGGTGTAAACAACTTTGCCCCCAATATCGTCTTGCTCATTAAATTGTCAAACTCTCCAGCAACTGGAAGAATTAGCATGAAAGAAAGATGACCTCACTATTTGACTATTCAGTGAAACATGGCTAGTCCTGAAGTCGTTATACATGCACACAACAGAATGTACTTAGAAAATTTTATTTATATATTTGTGCATACTTTTTTTTTTTTTTTGGTTTTTCTGAGACAGGGTTTCTCTGTGTAGCCCTGGCTGTCCTGGAACTCACTCTGTAGACCAGGCTGGCATCTAACTCAGAAATCCACCTGCCTCTGCCTCCCAAGTGCTGGGGTTAAAGGTGTGCGCTACCACCCGGAGATTTGTGCATACTTAATCACACATTCTTAACAAGGACAATCACCTGGGGAAATTTTTGGAGGGGATATAGAGAAAACTCAGGGGAAAGCTGACCTAATGTATTATAATTAAAATATATAATTATCAATATTATATAAAAAGTGGCTATCAAGTTGAGTTTTAATGTCATTAGAGCCTATTGCTTAGGAATTCTGGTATTTGCTGAAGATCGTGTCAGACTTTCAGCCAGATAGAGTTAAACACTACTGTCTTCTTCAACTTTCCATTGTTAGGCAGCAATTCTTAGTCTAGTTTGTCCCCTGCCTCAGAGACATTCTAATACATCCACTTTCTTCATCATTCATTCCTTCTCTCAGTTCTGTTGATTTTCACAGGAAAAATAGTGGGAGGTCTCTTTGTTTTTTGTTTTGTTTGTTTGTTTTTAAAAGATTTTATTTATATGAGTACACTCTTGCTACCTTCAGACACACCAGAAGAGGGCATCAGATCCCATTACAGATGGTTGTGAGCCACAATTCGGTTGCTGGGAATTGAGCTCAGGGTCTCTGGTAAAGCAGTCAGTGCTCTTAACCGTTGAGCCATCTCTCCAGCCCTATTTGTTTGGGTTTTTTTTTAGCCTTCCCACTTAGGAAGCCGTTTTGACTAAAAACTGCTCCACAGTTTTTGTCATCTGCCTTCTGCTTTTCTTCCAAGGTTGTCTCATACATACCAGGTGAGAAGGAGCTACAGTTTACCTTAACCCAGCATGAAGTTACAAAGGTACAGTCTCTGTTGCAGTGGCAATATCATGGGAACTGCTCCACATGAAGGACAGATGTTTCACTCCACTGCAAGTTGAACTGTGCTGTGTAGTTTTCCACCTCAAGTCCAGGATGGATAAGGGGAAATGCCTACTGAGTGCTGTAAGGCAAACACAGGCAAGCTGGCAAGTTGTGACCTGGTGAGCACAGAGTCTCTTCCCACAAAGGGGAGGACCTGGCCACTAATCACTCTTGAGCTTCAGTGGAGGGACCTCCCAAGGGCTGCTTTGGCTGACAGACTTCTAGCCTATTGGAAGGCAGGCACATGTGCTACTGGAATACAAATCTCTGTAGCTCTTATCCTTCTCATGTTTGGTAGCCTTGGACAGGAAACCATGTGCTATGTCCTCTCAGCACACACTAACCCTGAGAGAGGAACTCATGTCATTCAAGACTCAGAGGCCAATCAGGTTCCCCCAGATAGACCTGCCAGTCAGGAAAGAAGGAGGGTTTTTCCTGTTTTCAGTGCTTCAGTTTCCCTGTATCTGAGCAGCTTGAGTGCTTCAGTGCATGGTGCTTTGTGTGCTACTGCTGTTGTTGTGTCAGTGAGCACAGGCAAGCTCTGAAGTTTCCACATGGGGAGCATGTTCAGTGCCCACCATCAGGAGGAGTGAGCTACAAAAACCCTGAGAGATAGCTGTAATGGTGGGCCCCGCCAAGGGCTGGGTGGGGACTAGCAACTAGATGCAGTCAAGTGTGAGGTTCCCTGTGGTATTAGCTATTCCCAAGACCCAGTTTTGACTTCTGAATAACTTAACTGTGTGTCTGAATCTGCAGAAAACATTTGGAGCCGAAGCTTATGTACAGAAACATGATTGGAAAGGTGCCAAATTGGTGAGGCCTAGTGTTTTGACATCTTCTACTAGTTCTCCCTTTAGAATTTAACATTTATGTGTAAGATCCCTTTGAATTGATTTTGGGGAGAGGAATTGTACAGCATCGCGTCTCAGTGTATCTTAGCACTACAATATTAAGCTATGATATAAAAGACTAAAAGTGATGGTATAACGTTTTTATCAGTTCTCAGGCAATAGTCAAACCAGGTAGAATTTAGATACTTAAAACCACCTGTGTACTATTCACAAATAAGTAGTTTTGGAACAAGTCCTATTAGCAATTAGAATTCTAGGATACACAAATTCATTCTCCAGGATTGTTCAGAAATGGTGGCTCCAAACCATGAATATGAGACAATCCTGATTTACGACCAGCAACTATTGCCATCCCCCATATCAAAGAGCACACTCTAGAAAGCTGCTAAATGGGGAATTGTAAGATTACAATGGACATTAAAGCTTATTGTGCCATCAAAGTCCAGTACACCACAGTTGTACAACATGGACAAGATGATACCGGGTGGTATGATTTGAAATTTAAAATCATGATTTTTTTTTTTTTTTTTTTTTGGTGTGGGCAAATAAAGCAAGACTTTCACTATGGCCCTTAGATATGTAGAATGATGTATCTCTTATCAAAATCAGGAACAAGCTTGGCACAGCAAGTAACAGGGGCTTCACACTTGACAGCTTTCCCTAAGGCCGTGAGGTAAGTGGAAAACAAGAACAACAACAAAAAGTAAAAGCAATAGCAACTCAGAAAACCAAAGTTCCTCCTTTTAAACCAGGAATATGCTTGGAAGAGCTGGTAATGGTCTAGGAACAGGGTTTTTGTGGAGGTGTTTCTTCAGATCCTGAGGCAAGTCTTTCCACCAGGTGGCGGTATTGTTCTCAGTTCCAAGTCTACTACTGGCAGTTTCATTAGTACTATTCTAGTGTTATCTAGTAAACCCTTTGTGCATCATTGTGTTATTAGACTGTTCCTGAATTTCTTCCGTTTTTTGATAGTTTCTTCTGACTTGACAGGTTTGTACCATTTCTTTCCATTTCTCCTACGGACTCAGTTTATAAGATTCTGATCCTTTTAGGAATCCTCCTTGGCATAAGACATAGCTTGTTAAAGGCTTCCTCACCACAGGTCTGTATACATTCTGCCATCTCTCTCCTTTGTAGCCTCTGGGACCATTTATGTAGGACCAAGTCATTGATGAAAAACCTGATGTTATGGAGCACTGTTGTACTCAAGAAAAATGCTGAGAAAATCGTTGCTTTTAAAGTCTCCCATCATTCTAAGTGGCTGGATTTGAATTCTCCTGTACCTTCTTAATTTGTGCAAAATTAAAACCTGGGCTGTAAACCTAAAAGAGATGTAAGGGTGACGGCATCTGTTGAATGCAAAATCTGTTCTTATTGGTTCCTCTGGAGCATTAGCCAGTGCTACATTCACCCTAGTTTTGAAGAATTGTTTCTGTTAATTAATCATCTGATTGTATATGGAGTGATTTCTCATAGGCAAGACATGTGGATCCTAGAACACCTGGGACTTCAGCCTTTTAGCAAAAAAGGTGAAGGTCCAAGCCTGTACCTCCTAGATCTCTCTATATTTAGTGAGCTGTGTTGAAGTTGTTCTCAGCAATGAGGCCCTGCTGTCAGTTTTAATGAATGCTAATTATGTCCTAGTGTCAGCGTGAGTTATCTTAGGAAAAACTCCACAGGACCACGTTGGCCAACATCTCACATGAATGTAACCCAGTCTCACCATAGGAGCCTTGCAGGTCTACAGGGATCGCCACTTCAGATTCCATATCTTCCATTATTATGAATCTCTGCTAGTGTCATCCTAATACATTCTATGAAGTTGCGAGTGTACTAGGTTTCTACATGAATCCCCGGATTCTCTTGAATTCCAGCAGATTCTCCCTGATCTCCTCTCTCCACCTTCAACTGATCCCTCCCATTGCTGTCCCCCTCAATCCAAGACCAGCCACAGAATTTGTTCTCTTTCTTGTTTCCAGGGAGATCAATGTCATTCCATCCACAATAATACTTTTTTTAAAGTGTTGTTTATTTTACTGATTTACATTTTAAGTGTTATCCCTCTTTCTGGTTTCCCCTCTGTAACCCCCCTAACCCATACACCTCATACATGCTTCTATGAAGGTGCACCCCACCCATCCACTTCCACCTCACTGCCCTAGCCTTCCCCGATACTGGGCCACTGGGCCACCATAGGACCAAGGTTCTCCCTTCCCATTTATTCCAGAAATGTCAGTTCTCTGCTATATATCCAGCTTGAGCCATGGGACCTTCCATGTGTACTCTTTGGTTGGTGGTTTCATCCCTGGGAGCTCTTGGAGAGGTCTGATTAGTTGATATTGTTGTTCTTCCTATGGGGTCACAAACCCCTTCAGCTCCTTCATTCCTTCCCCCAACTCCTCCATTGGTATTGACTGTGAACATCTACATCTGTATTGGTCAAGCTCTGTTACAACTTCTCTGGGCACAGCTATGTGAGGCTCCTGTCAGCAAGCACTTCTTGGCATGAGTAATAGTGTCTTGGTTTGGGGGTTGCATATGAAATGGATCCCTAGGTGGGGAAGTCTCTGGTTGGTATTTCCTTCCAATCTCTTCTCCACTCTTTGTCCCTGTAGTTCCTTTAGACAGGAGCAATTCTTGGTTAATATTTTTGAGATTGGTGGGTAGCCCCATTACTCAACCGGGGGCCATGCCTAACCACTGGATATGGTCTCTACTGGACCAATCTCCCCTTTGTTGGCTATTTGGCTAATGTCATCCCCACTGGGTCCCGGGACCTCTTGCATCCCTGGCCTTTAGGACATTCTAGTGACTATACCCAATAGCACACCCCACTGCTACACACCTCTCTTGTTCAATTTCCTGCCCCTCTTTACTTCTATTCCTCCCACACCTAATTCAGCCACCTTTTCCCCCTCCCCTTTCTCTCTTCCTCCCGCTCTCTGCATCCAGTGATAATCTTGTTCCCACTTCTAAGTAGGACTGAAGCATCCACACTTTGGTCTTTCTTCTTCCTGGGTTTCATACAGTTTGTGAGTACCATCCTGAGTATTCCCAGCTTTCTGGCTAATATCCACTTATCAGTGAGTACGGGTCATTTGTGTCCTGTGACTGGTTTCCTCTCTCAGGATAATGTTTTATAGTTCCATCCAGTTGCCTAAGAATTTCATGAAGTCACTGTTTTTTATAGCTGAGTAGTAGTAGTCCATTGTGTAAATGTACCACATTTTTTGTATCCATTCCTCTGTTGAGGGACATCTGGGTTCTTTCCAGCTTCTGACTATTATAAGTAAGGCTGCTGGGAACATAGTGTAGCATGTGTCCTTGTTAGATGTTGAAGCATCTTTTGGGTATATGCCTAGGAGTGATACAGCTGGGTCCTCCAGTAGAACTATTTCCAGTTTTCTGAGGTACCTCCAGACTGATTTCCAGAATGGTTGTAGCAGCTTGTAATCCCTCCAGCAATGGAAGAGTGTTCCTCTTATTCTGGGAGCCTCCCAGCCTGCAGAGTGTAGTGGCAGGACTCAGAGTAGTACTCTGTGGCTTCAAAATCTGAGGGTCTCCGGATGTTGTGCCTCTCTAACTTTAGGAAAATGCTGATAATAACTTCTTTAAAAAGTCCTAAATACTTTCTTGCTCTTTCAGAGGGTAAAGAGCTGCTTACTTAGGAGATTGACACCTGTAGCCTAACCTCAGGGGATTAAGTATTGTGGCCTTTGTTCTGTGTCAGCTGGAACTGCACAGCCTTTCTGCCTGCTAGTCAGAAGTAACAGGAAGAAAAGGGGACACTTTGCAAAGTGATTATAGTGTTTATCACTACTTTGTAAAAAGTTTCCTATAAAAGCTATCTAAGAAAAGGGGAAAGTGGAAAGGCCCTAAGTGAGCCAAGGGAAAATTTTTCTTAGCTTTTCCTCTTTGTCTAAGAAGTGTTCTCTCCAAAAAAGTTCTTCTCAGCTCAGTTCCTCTGACTCTTCTCTTTGCCCTCAGCACTTACTTAAACATCTTTCAGAATACATGATCACATGTTAAAAAGTTCATCACATGTTCTCATAAAAATCAAATCATAAACTGAAATAGAATTTCACAACAGAGAATGTTTACATGCATATCCATTAGGAATAATTATCTTGCTAAACATCCTTCACCATTCACAGCTCCACAAGTTCACTGAAGATTGAAAACCATAACTAAGTTATTAGTGAAGTTTTGTATAGATAAACCCATCAATATTTTATCTTCTTTCCTATAATAAATCATTAGTTCCCTTTTTATGACCTTTGGTTAATTGTTTTACAACCTCTTGGAATGTGTTCTGAGTAGGAGAAAGTCTGGTTACTATCTAAGAGCAATTAACTGGTGACACTTAGGAGACTGGCAGAGTTCTCATTGCAGTTTTGACTATCAGAAAAGGATCTCATAGCAGTCCCACTATAAAAGAGCTAAATAATCACCAACATAATTTTGGGATTTCTTATAGGATCATCAATAAGACTGAAGTCATCTATTTGTTTATATTGCATCACTACAAGACAGTACATCTTCGTAGATCTGCAAAGATCTGTTCAAAAGGAGTGGGCTAATACCTAGTGATTGTTAAAAACGTTTAACAATAATGGGAAAAGCATATTAATAGCAGGAATCTTTCCTAAAATAAATTCTTTTGGGCCTTGCCTATGAAAGCAAATGACTCTCCAATTATAATCCAAAGCAGACCATCTGAGGAGGATCACCTGCTAGTTCTTAGCTTATCCTATGATGATGGCTCCTGACACTCTTTCTCCACATCCTCTGCAGCATCTGCTGTCTCCTGAGTTTTTGATCTTAGCCATTCTGACTGTTGTGAGGTGGACTCTCAGTGTTGATTTGATTTGCATTTCTCTGATGACTAAGGATGTTGAACATTTCTCTAGGTTTTTCTTGATCATTTAAGATTCCTCAGTTGAGAATTCTTTGTTTACCTCTGTGCACCACTTTTTAAATAGTGTTATTTGGTTGTTTCTATTATTGATGTGCAGCTTTTATCATGACTGGCTGATAATGCAGGGTGGTTATTCAGATTTTCTGGTATCTATTGAGGCTTGTTTTGTATTCAATGATTTGGTCAGTTTGGGAGGTGCTGAGAAAAAAAACGTATATTCTTTTGTTTTTGGATGTGATGTTCTGTAAATATCTGTGAGGTTTCTTTGTTTTTTCACATCAGTCAGCTGTAGCATTTCTCTGATTACTTTTAGTCTGGAGGGCCTGTCTTTTGGTGGTGATGAGATATTGAAATCTCCCATTACTGATACAAGAGGGTCAATGCGTGTTTCTAACTATGGTGCTCCTATGTTTTGGACATACATATAAGTATTGAAAAATCCTCCTTTTGGATTTTTTTTCTTAATGAACATGGAATGTTCTGCATTGCTTTAAATTAATTTTCATTTGATGTCTATTTTGTCAGATGGTAAAATAGCTATACCAGCTAAGTCCACTTCAATGGAATATTCTTTTGCATCTCATTACCCATAGATGCTTCAATAGATCTGACCCTGCCCTTCTCTTGGAAGTTGTTGGTATCACAGATGTTTTTGCTCTTCTGTCTAGTGTGAGTCAGGCCAGCATGAGCCCCTCCTCAATGGAATCTAGCCTCATGCTTAGCTAGGAAACTGTCCAGTCTGGGAAGCTGGCTTGTATTGAAGGGCCACTTGTTTTTGATTCAGCAGGGATTTCTTAAAAGAACTGCCTCTGCATTTCTTCTTTCTTTCTTTCTTTCTTTCTTTCTTTCTTTCTTTTTTTTTTTTCACTGTAGCTGGTTTGGGATCAGCTGAACCTCTGAAGATCTATTCAAGGAGCCTGAAATACTTAGTCAGAAAATTTAAACTGGAGTATTATTTTCATTTATCAAGCTTTGAGTGCAAACTAAATGAACTATATTCCTTTATTTTCATCCTCTAAGCTAATCTGGCTACTCCCTAGTCAAATTCCTAGTGATGCTTGCATTTTAGTACTGATCTGACTCTCTAGGCTTGAAGTGTTTTCTCACGAGGTCTTATGGACCCTCCTTATACTGAATCCCCTCTCCCATTTTCTTTCCCCATGCCATGGCTGAGAGGAAGTTCTGCTTATTCTCTCACCTACTCAGTCAGTGGTTTATTAGCGTTTATTGACAAATCAGAGAATTAATGTGGAACAAAACATTGAGTCAGGAAATGCTTAAATAATGATTACAACCAGAAATGGAAGCACAGAACTCAGTGTTTAAATAACACAATGATAGCCTTAGTATAGTGCATAATAACATTATGGCTAAATTTTTGTTAGCTTAATGTTTTACTATTTTTAGTTTTGTTCTTTTTGTGTTTGTTTTAGAAGACAATGATTTTCTCTATAGCTTTGGCTGTCCTGCAAATAGGGTGGATACCTACAAACCTCTAAATTTGAGATCCATCTGAGTCTGTCTCCAAAGTAATACATGTGGGCCAACATACCCGGCTTTTTTTGGTTGTTGTTTTTGGTTTTGTACTATTGGCTGATGTTGTTTGATATTATCGCCTGACAGTGTAGTTTTTTTTGTATATGTCAAGCATATGCTGTTATGCTGAGCTTCACCCATATCTTGCATTTTGAAATTTGACAGTGAATATTACTCTGTTTTCCAGAAAGTCATGTACTGATGACAGTGATACTGCCTAATCCTGCTGAGTCATTGGATTGTAGGTCATGGCAGACTTCCTACTTGTTGTGTTGGTTTTGAATTTATGTTGGAATAAATATGAGTATTTTGCTTGTGTGCATGAATTTGCATCTCATGTGTGCCTGGTCCTTCAACTTCAATCTAAATGGAGAGAACCTTAAAGCAATTCCACTAAAATCAGGTACAAGACAAGGCTGCCCACTTTCTCCCTATGTATTCAATATAAACATTTAAATTATAGCAAAAGCAAAAAAACAACTAAAGGAGATCAAGGGAATACAAATTGGAAAGGAAGAAGTCAAAGTAGTGCTATTTGTTGATGATAAGATTCTATACATAAGTGATCCCCAAAATTCTACCAGAGAATCCCTGCAATTGATATACACCTTCAGCCAAGTGGCTGGAGGAAAAAAAAAAAAAAAACAACTCAAGGAAATCAGTAGCTGTCTCTTATTCAAATGATAATTGGGCTGAGAAGTAACAAGGGAAACAATATACTTTACAATAGCCACGAATTAAATAATATATTTTGGTATAATTCTAACCAAGCAAGTCAATGATCTATACAAAAAGAACTTCAAATCCTGAAGAAAGAAATTGGAGATTTAAAAAGATGGAAAGATCTTCTATACTCATGTATAAATAGGATTCCCATAGCAAAAATAAATAAATAAATAAATAAATAAATAAATAGCCATCTGACAAATAATTCTTTACTTTTTGTAGTTGGTAATTATTCATACAATATGATGTGTGCTTAGTACTGTTGATCTGTTTGCTTGTCTCTTTATATCTGTTAATTGGTCTTTTTCTTGCAAATGTATATCCTATTCAAAAGATAAAGAAATGGGAGAAGTGAAACTTTTAATTCACTTTCCTTCTAAAAAGGCTTTGTAGTTACATTATAACTTCTGTGTCAGGAAGTAACTGTAGGAAAAGTGGGAATCATTTGAATACAATATCAATGAAATATATGTTGACTATGTGAGCACCATGCTTTCTTTTATACGCACGTATGGGATGTTTTAGGATGTAGTGATGTATGAGGATGTGACTGTAAACTTTACTCGGGAAGAATGGGCTTTGCTGGATCCTTCCCAGAAGAAGCTCTACAAAGGGGTGATGCTGGAGATCTTCAGGAACCTCACTGTTATAGGTAAGACTGTTAATGTTGTTTTCCTTTTTAAAATCAGAAGGCAACTGGTTTCTTGCTTTGTATGTTTGTTTGTTTGTCTGTCTTTTTGTTTGCTTCTTTTGTTGTTGTTGATGCTCTTCTATAATTTCAATTGAGTGGGAGGAAGAATGAGGTGAATGAATCAGTCGTGGTTTAAGGTTCACTGAAGAGAGGACTTTAAATTTTGCCTAAATTCATATCATCCATTTTCTGGTACTATGTTTCAGGCTATTATTGGGAAGACCACAGTTATGAAAAGAATTCTCAAAATTCTAGAAGACATGGAAGGTAATGTTTATTTATGTGGTGATCCAAATATGCCTCTGAAGAAATCTCCATGTGTTCTTGATGTTATTTTTTAAAAGCAACAGTGTAGGCCAGGTGGTGGTGGCTCACACCTTTAATTCCAGCACTTGGAAGGCAGAGGCAGGCAAATTTCTGAGTTCGAGGCCAGCCTGGTCTACATAGTGAGTTCCAGGACAGCCAGGGCTACACAAAGAAACCCTGTCTCAAAAAAAACAAAACAAGAAATAAAACTGACAGTGTAAATAAGCAGAGCTTTAAAGATATTGAGTATTTAATTCTAACAAATGCATGTA
>NW_021620269.1:0-1549 GCF_004785775.1 Grammomys surdaster
TTTTATGTATTGGGGGATAACTGTAACTCCCAAGAGCTTAATACACTAATTACTTTGAGAAGGTTGCTCTCTTGAATGTGTTCTATTATGTATTTGCAGATGACAGTGAATTCACAAGGTTTTACCACAGTGATTACATTAACAGGGGTTCTCTCCAGAGTGATTATTTTGTGTCTGTAAAGAACAATGATATGCAAAGGCTGAACCACATCGATAGCATTCATGTGATTTATCTCTTGTATGGATCTTTTATAAGACTGCAGAGGACCATGACTTTCAAATGCTTTAGAACACTGATTACATTCATAAGATTTCTCTCTATTATGTGCTGTTTTATAATAATAGAGACTACAAGGTTGTGAAAAGTCTTTAACTCATTGATTGCATTTGTGAGGTTTCCTTCCAGTATGGGTCTTTTATGTTTTGGAAAGAAGTAGGAAGTGCAAAGGCTTTAACACACTGAATACTGTCCTAGTCAGGGTTTCTATTCTTGTACAAATATCATGAACTATAAGGAAGTTGGGAGGAAAGGGTTTATGGAGCTTACACTTCCATCTTGCTGTTCCTCACCAAAGAAAGTCGGGACTGGAACTAAGCAAGTCAAAAAGCAGAAGCTGATCCAGAGGCCACGGAAGGATGTTATTTACTGGATAGCTTCCCCTGGCTTGACATCACACTACTTATTAGAGGAACAATGTGTATAGGCAAAGAGATTATGATGTCAACAGATCAAGGTTGCGTAATGCCCAAAATTAACCTATATGACTCACCTGCCCAGGGAACAGGTAACTTCCTGGAATACTGAAGTTGTAGTTCTTGGAAAATAACAAAGTCCCATAGAACCCAAGACTACCATCCCAAGAATGATGAGACCCACAGTGGGCCCTCTCAAATTATCACTAATTCATAAAATGCTATACAGATGAATCTCATGGAGGCAGTTCCTCAAATGGAGCTCCTTTCTCTGTGATAACTCCAGCCCGTGTCAAGTTCCACACAAAACCAGCCAGTACAATTACAATCATAGTTCTTCTCCAACATGGGCTCTTTTATAATTTTGCAGAAAATAACTTTGTAAAAAGCCTTTTGTCACATGGATTATGTTAATAAGATTTCTCTCCAGTATGTGATCTTCTACAGTTTTGGAGACATCTCCCTTGTAAGTAGGTTTTATCACGTTAATTACATTCTTAAGGGTTATTTGCACAATGTTTCCTTTTATGATATTGTAGAGTATGCTGTTGTGAAAATGCTTTACCACATTGAG
The DNA here is from genome assembly GCF_004785775.1 of Grammomys surdaster. Lineage (NCBI taxonomy): Eukaryota > Metazoa > Chordata > Mammalia > Rodentia > Muridae > Grammomys > Grammomys surdaster. The sequence continues at coordinate 1,268 of NW_021620269.1, forward strand.
TATGCATGAGCTTTCTCTCCAGTATGTGTTCTTTTATGACATTGGAGATTACTCTGTTGTGAAAAGACTTTACCACACTGAACACATTCATAAGGTTTCTCTCCGGTATGTGTTCTTTTATGATGTTGGAGATCACTCTGACGTGAAAAGGCTTAACTACATTGAATAAATTCATAAGGTTTCTCACCAGTATGTGTTCTTTTATGATATTGGAGATTACTCTGTTGTGAAAAGACTTTACCACATTGATTACATTCATAAGGTTTCTCTCCAGTATGTGTT
>NW_021620269.1:1559-7970 GCF_004785775.1 Grammomys surdaster
AATGATTACATTCATAAGGTTTCTCTCCAGTATGTGTTCTTTTATGATATTGGAGATGACTGGGACTTGTAAAGGCTTTACCAAACTGATTACATTCATGTGGTTTCTTCCTGCTATGACTTCTTACATGCCTGCAATGATAATTGGCACAAGTGAAAGCTTTACCACTTTCATTACCCTGATCAATCTTTTGGTCAATATGAATAAATTTTACATTTTGGTTTAATAGTAAAGAAGAACCATATCTTAAGATTTTTACCACTTCATATGTTCATAGTGTTCTCCCCAACTCTGGCTTGATGCCTCTTTGAAAACACCTGTGATGACAGGAATATTTACTACATGGCTCACAAGTATAACATCCTTTGTCTCTATGAGATTTCTATATGATGTGTTTCATGTATCTGAAGGAAAATGCATAAAGGAGACCTTTATAACACTGATTATATTCATAAATTTTCTATAGTGTGAATCATCCCACATTAGCACTGTGAACCTGGAAAAACAAAAATTTACACACTTCTAGTACCCAAGGGGATATTCTGCAGTGTGACTATGGGGATGTTCCCAGTAAATTCAGAAAACCAATTAATTGCAGACTTCTACAATATTCAGAAAATCTTTCAAAGGCAGAATGCTACATATCTTCTTACTGTTCTGGAATAAAGATAGGGATGTTGCTCCTTTAAATATTCCTATGCTCACATAGAATATTTTTTTTATTCTGACACTTGATATACACATAAAAAGAAGAAATGAAAGCTTTCAGCATTGATTTAACACTATTTGAGTTTTTGTTTCTTCTAGACATACTGTATGTGGATTGAGGTTTCTCCACGGCAACATTCTTGACTCTCATAAACTGACCTCTCAGTAAATTTAGCAATGTCACTACAAAAATATGAGTATCACTGAATTTACCAGGGACTATGTACTTACTGCATGGCTTTGCATATATGTTTATCACTATTCAATGTGCAACATCTAAATATTATGAGACTGATCAGATTGGTAGTTCCACAGCATAGCTCTAATGGAGTTACAAATCAAATAAAGGCATCTCTTAAGGAATTGTTTCTATGTCTCCTTCCTTAGAGGAATGCCTTGCAAACACAAGTCAGATAACTGACATTAAGGCCCATGGCTTTGTAAGAATATTTTAATCATAGCTATAAAGGACTTAAAGGACTGATATCATAGCTTAAAGGATGGATATTTTACATACTTCCTTTACTTTACAGTTTCCAGGACATATTAAAATTGCCTCAGAGGCACATATGTTTCAGTTTGCACATTAACATTACCTTTTGTATCGTCTAGTATTTTGAAATTCTGTTTCAATATGGTGGTCTTCCCAATTGTACCCTAAAACACAGTATGAGAAAATGAATGATATAGTATTGGAAAGTAGGCAAATGTCAACTTACTGTGGCTTTTCACAGCGCTGACTCTGATTTATTTTACTCAGTCTTCCATGTACCCAATTCAAATAACAGAGTGTCATCAATAGTCAAGAAATATTTGTCCCCTTATTTTGAAAAACAAAAGAAAATTCACAGTCTTACCTATATCAGTGAGGTTCCAGTAGGTCTCCAGCATCACATCTTTGTAGAGATTCTTCTGGGAAGGATCCAGCAAATCCCACTCTTCTCCAGTGAAGTTGATATGCACATCATCAATATTTATTGCATCCTAAAATATGTGTACAACACAAACCATGATACTGACATCACTGTAAATAAATATTTGCTTCCTAGACAATATAATCATACATTTCTGGTGCTACTATCACTTATTTCTTTGACACAGAAGTTATAATCTAATGTCTATGTCATTTTAATAGGATCTTGTATTATGACAGTTGCATGTGTTGCTTCTGAACCCACTGAATAGGATATAGCTTTGCAAGAGAAATGCCAATTGAGAGGGAGATGGAGAGGGAAACAGACTAACAGCACTGATCACACATTAAAGGAATTATGTGAACAATTAGTAAGTACATAAATGATATAAATTCTGGGTGGTTTTGGTCATGTCTTTAATGTCAGAGGCACAGGGATCTGTGTGTCCTTGAGCTTGATGCAGGCAAGGTCAATGCAACAAGTTTCAGGACAGCAAAAGTAATATATTAAGACACTCATGCCCCTGTAAAAATCAACCAAGAGAACAGAAATGATAGAGAGAACTCATCGTTCTTTACTGAAGTTCCTACAAAGAATTAGACATTAAAAGAAGTTCTGTATTCATCTTAGAGAAATGTAAAGTGTACCAGTTTAAAATGCTACATTAATAAAATTTTATTAAAATGGAATGCATGTTTAAACAGATTCAAATGGACAGATAAAAATATTAATATCTAAATGTTGATCATAAACAAGCAACATAGGGCAGGAGAATGAGATAACTCAGAAGTGGAAAGCTCTGGCTGGTCTTCCACATAATGGTGGTCAATTTCAAATATCTACATGAGGACTAACGACTACCCATAACATGATGATCAAGAGTTCTGAGGCCACATTCTGTCAAAACTAAAGATCAGGCACATATGATAATCATATTCATCCGCACAGGTAAAATACTCCTATTTGTCCAAACATTTCAGGAGAAACACAGGAGTAAGGCAGAACATCATACACCTGGAATCCAATGACTCTGAAGCCACAGGTAGAATTGATATCATGAGCATATGCCATACTTAGAAATAGAATATAGCCTACATATTTGGACAAATTTCAAAATTAAAGAAGTTGATGAAGAGCAGCACAGAAGCCTGTACTTATTTTACAATAACATGTCAGGTGGCTTGTGTGGATTGTATATCTACTATGAGGACAGATAGGGCTTCAGAGAAAAAGTTTGTCCTGGAAAAACAAAAATAATAAAGTTAAAAATATAAAACCAACAGGCTTGCAAAATAAATTAACACTGAATAACAAATATTTATACAGTATCTTATGTGATTTAGGGACAGAGACCAAATGGTGAACGTGTGGGATCATGAGAACAAAGCTGAAGGATCAAATTCAACAACACAGTTGACACACAGAACAAAATTTGTCCTATCTAAAGAAATGCAGGGTATGGATATAGCAGAGATTGAGGGAATGGCCAATGAAAAGTTGCCCAACTAGAGACACACCTTACTGGCAAGCTTTAATCCATAACATTATTAAGGACACTCTGTTATCCTCCCACTCAGGAGCCTTGCATAATTGTCCATTGAGAGCCTCCATCCCGCAACTGACTGGAACAGCTGCAGAGAAGCACAGTTAAACATTGAATGGACCTGGGGACTGTTGTGGAAGAGTTAGGGGAGGATTGAAGGTCCTCAAGAGGATAGGCACTGCACAGTAAGACCAAAAAACCTCAAAAATTTCAAAGCTTTTAAAAACCATGAATTCAAGAAATTCTTACATAAATGTGTGGAGCTAGAAAATATCAACCTGAGGGAGGTGACCCTATCACAAAAGAACACTCATGGTATACACTCAATGACAATTGGATATTGGCTCAAAAGCTCACACTCTCTGAAAATCCAAAAATCGAATAGTAACCCAGGAATAAAACTTTAAAACAAACAAGACAAACACAGAAACCAGTACCTAGACCAATCATAACCTCAAACCCAGATACATAGATACCAGCATAGGAATACAATAAATAACGTCAAGGAAAATATGTCATCAAGAAATAAAAGCTATGCTCTGGCAGCAGGTCATTAGAAATCAAAACGTGTAACAGATATTTTGTAAAAGAGCATGTTTGGGGGAAGTGAGAGGAGTCAGAATTTGGGGGAAAAAAGGTACACAAGAGGACCTACAGACAGACAGAGAGACAGACAGGGAGCAGAGAGAGAGAGAGTGATGAGGGTAGAGACAGAGAATAAAGAGGCATGTGCAGAGAACAGAGACAGGGAACAAACATAGAGAGTGGCTGTTGCTGGTGTTCCCTGAATACAAAGCACACCTGACAACAGCAGCAGGTGGGGGATGCAGGAATGACTTAAGCATTTGCTAAATCCCAGAAGGCAGATGACAACTACAGAGGCAAGGTTCACCCACAGAACAGGAAGGGAAGATAAATAGAAAAAATGTACATATTGGTGAAAAACAAAAATGTTGAGTGTAACAGTATCATGGAAATAAGCAACAAGGGACACTGCAACAAATGAAAAGGCAAAAAACTGGAGATGATTGGAAGAGAAAAAGAGAATATCAGCTCAAAAGTCTGGAAAATATTTTCAATGAAATAATAAATGAAAAAGTTCCTAAACTATGCCGGGCAGTGGTGGAGCACGCCTTTAATCCCAGCACTTGGGGGGCAGAGGCAGGTGGATTTCTTAGCTCCAGAGTTTGAGGATATCCTGGTCTACAGAGTGAGTTTCAAGGACAGCCAGGGCTACACAGAGAAACCCTGTCTCAAAAAAAAAAAAAAAAAAAAAAGAAAAAAGAAAAAGTTGCTAAAGAAGAAGATGCCTATAACAGTAAGGAAGCATTGAAAATACCAAATAGATTAGACAAAAGAAAAGTTCCTTTGCCACATAATAATCAAAACAGTAAACATTTAAAGAACTATAAACAACTACAACAAAAAAATTGACAAAAACTAAACCAAACAAAAACAAGTAGCATGTAAAAGCAGACCTATTAGATATATACCTGTCTTCTTAATGTATAATGTAAAAGAAAAAGTGTTTAGACACATGTGCGGCAGACTCAAAGAAACCACTCATGTTTCTCCAAGCAAGCCAATGATCCAAATGTTTTGGGCCAATTCAAAATCAGCCATGATACTGAAGTTATTCATAGGTCACGACCAGATTTGGCAAGTGAGGAGCACTACAAGGGACCACACAAGTGGTCCCATCTGGCTGATGGTTTCCCTCCAGCCCCAGCTAGGAACCACCAAACCAGCTCCCACTGCTCAAAGACCTCCTCCTCCCCATTGTGGGCATTTATTTTTCTGTGCTCACCATGTCTCGATTTCAGAGCTTCTCTGGTGTCCTCTCACAGCACACAACAGCACAGCTCAGAGCAGGAAGCAGAGAAACACCAAAGCCTGCACAGTTGCAGCAAACTTGCAGAGAGGAACTGGAAGATCCTGCCTCTTTGTCTGACTGGCAGGTCCACCTGGAGGCCTGATTGGCCAGTGAATTTTCCTCAAGGTTAAAGTGTGCTTCCGGTCTAGGTCAGACCTTTCCAGATCTCCTGAGTGGTTTGCACCTCATTAGCATTTGTGCCTCTCCTCCAAGAGGAATCTCACCTCACCCAGCCCTGGGGAGAACTCACCATTCCAGCTCAGGCTATTCAGACACTTGATCCAACCCCCCTCTGTGAGCACTGATCCTGCACTTACCAGGACCTCACTTCAGACCTTGCCTGAGCTCTCCTCACAGCACTTGCTTTCTTCCTGAAATCCAGGTGAATAGCTTTCATAGGTGCAATGGAGGTGTCAGTCTGACCCAAGAGTTGAAGAGTGCCCAGTCTATTAACATTCAAGAAGGATATAAGGAAACAACAGTTTTGTTTTGTGGCTTCACGCTGGGCTCAGGGAATCTGCAGCTTTTTTCACCAGATGACTGGTATGAAACAACCCTGGAAGAAAAGCCAGAAACATAAGGGAACCACTGTTGAATACTATTGTGAACCAGCACATCTTCATCAGTAATGAAGCAGAGAAAAACCACACTTGTATTAGTACAGGTTCTCTAGATGAACATATCTGAAACCATAGAGAGAATGAATCTCTCTATACATATTGAACAGATATTTAATAGAATGTCCCAATAAAGGCGAACGGCCAAGTGAAAAACCAAAGACTGGTCGATTTCATGTTACAGGAAATGACAGCTGATCTTCAGTTTATACTAGAATTGTGAAGAAATAAGTATTTACTAATATCGTGAGTAGAAGTTATAATAGTCCTAACAGTCTGAATTTTGTGGATGTTTCCCCACTCACATAACAGAATCCTTCCATGACATCTTCAATGACTCTCTTGTTTTCAGAACCCTTGTCTTCAATTTAGTTTTATTTTGGTTCTTTAGAGGACTCTTCTCTGAGGCACCATAAATGCTGCTATTTTTTACCACTGCTTTGGTCATCAGTATGAAAATGTAGGATAATCCATTTTACAAACACCAAAGAATACAGATATCCTCTCAAGGCTGACTAGTGTGCCAGCCCACTCATATTCATCTTGCCACTGCATCAACAGTGTTGGATTCACGGAGCATTTGTGAGAAATGTAAGAATGGGAAAGATGCCGACAGTGGTGGCACACATCTTCAATCCCAGCACTTGGGTGGCAGAGGCAGGCAGATTTCTGAGTTCAAAACCAGCCTGGTCTACAAAGTGAGTTCCAGGAAAGCCAGGGCTCCACAGAGAAACCCTGTCTCAAAAAACAAATAAA
>NW_021620270.1:0-2516 GCF_004785775.1 Grammomys surdaster
ACAACAAACATATACTCTTATTTTTTGATGCAATTTCCTAGCCAGTGTCTTTGGAAAAAGAATTGACATTAATATTCAGTTATCATTGAAATGTATCTATTAATTTCAGTCATTTTGATGTGTTTTGCCAAGTTACACATGCTGTACTTTTATTTCTTCTTTAACTATTGGTCTAGTTTGGCTAATGATTTGTCTGATAAAATACTCTTACAAGAAGCAACTTAGGAGCAGGAAGTACTTATATGATGTACACTTTCAGGTCAACAATGTACCTACAGGAAAAAACAGGGCAGTATCTCAAGAGAGAACTGGCATGGAACCAGATTACAAATCAGCTTAGTAATTTAATCACTGTCTCACGGTTAGTTTTCTCATACAGAGCAGGTCCGCATGTTTATACATTGGGCTCTGCCACCTCAATGATCAGTTATGACAATCACTCAAATACACAGCCACAGGCAAATTTGATGGGGATAATCACTTAATTGAAACTCTAATGTGACATTGTGATGTATCAAGTTGGCTGCTGAAACTAACTCATGCTGTTGTGCTTTTACAGATAATTTTTTTCTCCATTCTATTTTGTTGAACAGACTTGGTGGCCATTAATTCATTTTGCAAGTTTTTAAACTTATAAAGTTTTTTTTTTAATTTCTTCTTCATTTGTGACAAGAAGCACTGCTAGGTATAATATTCTGACTTGTCAGTGGTTTTATTTTTAAAACATAAAATACAGATCTCCAGCATTCCAGCCTTTTAAAATTGTTGATGTGTCTGTTATTCTATGAGGCCTTCCTTTATATTTGGCTCAGCGATTCTCTCTTACTGACTTCAATGGACTTTATTAGTTTACACAGGCATGAGAAGGGAGAGAATAAGTATGTAGGCTACTGCTTTTTTGCCTTCACCTATATTTTACCTCCATTACACTTCTCAGGATTCCCCTGAGTAAGGAACAGTGCTATCCACAATGTACATCATCCTTCTACATCATCAGTTAACAATCAGGACAATATTTAAATGATGTATGCAAGGACAATATTATCTACATGATTCTTCATTAAGAGTGTCTTCCCAGGTATTTACGGATTGTGTTCAGTTGCCTACTTACATTTTTCTTTTAAGGGTATTTTTTTATTATTATCTGGGATATATGTGTGCATAGTGTCTGTGTGGATAAACACATGTCACAGAACTTTTGTGAGGAGCTGAGAACAACTTTATGGTGTTAATCATTTCCTTGCAATGTATGCAGGTTACAGAGACTGAGATCTGATCATGAGGCTTATATGATATGGACTTTTATACATTGAGCCTTTAAAAATTTCCACTATTCCCTTTTGTAAATCTGTTTATTTCATTTACAATTTTGTATTTGTGCTAATTTCTACTTTCTTTGTTCAATAAAGTTGTTCTTATATTTTTCTCTTGAAAATAATACCATTAGGGGTTGGAGAGATTGCTCAGTGGTGAATAGCACTAGCTACATTTTTAGTGGAGTAGGGACTGTTTCCTAGCACTCACAAAATGAGTGGTTCACAGCTTTCTATAACTCCAGTCCCTGAGTAACTGATACCCTCTTTATTCCTTTGCAAGTATACCCATACATACTTGCAATCTCACATATCAACACATAGGCATATACAAAAATAAAAATGGAGTAAAGTATTATAATTTCATTAACTTCAACTTTCCAGGACTTTTCACTTTTTCCAAATCCCTATGAATATAATTATAAAATGAGGCATGCCTTTCATTGATCTTCCTTATAACTGGTTAAAAGACAAATTTTCTTTGAGTTCACTCAACATATCTATGATCTGCGTTTGTATGAAATGTCTTTAAATGTAACTTTTAATTCTTTGATAATTCCACACATTGTATTTGTTATATTCATTCACTTTCCTGATTCCTCTCATATACTCATCTCACTCCATATGCATCCAACTTTGTATAATCATTTTTAAAAGATTTATTTTTATCTTATGTCTACATGCCTTTTATCTGTATGTACATCTGTGAACCACAATGCATGCATTATCCAGAGTGGTCAGAAGCACATCAAAAAATCTTCTGCAACTGTAATTAAAGAAGATCATGAGTCACCATGTTGGTACTGGGAAGTGAACCAAGATCTTCTGTGGAAGCAGCAAGTGCTCTTAATTACTGAGCTATCACTCCAGTCCTATCACTTTTTAAAACCACTCATTCCAATTGATGCTGACTATACATTTTTGGGTGTATGACTATCCAGTGTAGTTGGATAAACACTCAAAAAGTAAACTGACTCTGTTCAGGAAACTGTCAATCACTAGTTGTTCCTCAAAGGTGGCACATCATGTGCAACCTCTTGCTCCATGCTGGGACTCATTCTGTCTTAAACTAGGACAGATATGGCACATAATGGCACAACCGCTGAATTCATATATCCAACTGCCATGAAGTGTCCAGAAAACACTGTTTTAGTAATGTCATCAAACACCTCTGCCTCTACAATATGTACCATCCCCATCCAA